>NW_027526203.1:377146427-377428696 GCF_048455015.1 Haemaphysalis longicornis | reverse complement strand
ACTATGATTGGACTCTGCTTATCCACATCAAGTTGGTTTTTATCATTCTGAGTGCTTACCGGAGTAACTTCTTGCACAAGAAGTTATTGCAGTAAATCCCACCTTGAAAGCTTTTTTATCGTATGGCTTTACGTGTGGTTGCTCATATTTTACTAGCTGTAGCATAGCCAACCGTAACATATCCAGAGGAGTGAGCTGGGCGAGTTGGTATGTGTCATCTTAACAACAGCACGAAAAAGACTGGGACGAACGAAGCAGACAAGTCGAGTGATGATTCGCAACTAGTTTTTTGTGGAATGTGCACTAAACATAAACGCTGGCATCAGCAGAAGAAAAGAGATGGAACACATTCCACTTGAACGTACTTCCTTGCCCTTCTCCCCCCGCCCCCCTCATATGACAAACACTGGTAAAGCCTTTTACTTGACACACATGATACTTCAGCTATGGACCACTGCCGAACTGATAACAGAGTTTCATAAAGGAGGAACATCAAGTTCAATGCCGCACTTGTGTTTGGCGGCATGTACTGGTTAAGAAGGCGAACTCTGTCACAAAGTACTGGCGATGTAACACAATCGCCTCCCAGTTTTCAAATGTTACACGCTTCGATTATCTCTCGGCCTGTCTGCCTGGCACGTCTGGAAAGAAGTACACAAATGGATCCCACCGTTGGTGTGCATCGTATACACGACTACCGAGCTCTTACAGAAGGTGCTCTATGGGTCCACAATAGTACTGCATGAAACCTGCCCTGTTTCAGTGCCTTTTGTAGCAAAATGCCTTAGCAACCCATGCTGTTTCCTTGTCAGTGAATGATAAGCTTGTCATTACAGAACACTTGTGGGTACCCTGTATTTTGTTTCCTTTCAACATTACAGGTTTGCAGCATGACGGGAAGGAGTGCAGAGACGCCTATGCTGCGATTGCTGGCGTTGTGCAAACAAGGGTACAATGAACTGCCTGCAAGACTGCAAGAGGATGGCACTGCCTAAAGTTATTCTTTGTTAGAGTATAAATAAATTTCAAGGTCTGAACCCAATACCCATGTACCCTCAATAATAAAGTGTGTCCACATCTTTTGACAGCTGTGTCTGTTTACTTTTCATGCAAACCTGCAGCCACTGAATATGTAGCCATGCTGCAAGCAAAAAAGAAAACTACACTGAAAATGACTGTGACTGAAAGACGCATCCTGTTCCCATCAAGTGCAATTTTCAGTGCACTACCACTTCTAAACGTGCTGACTTCTGTTAATCATTTCAGTTTGCACCATGCTATAAATGGCTGGTGATACATGTGTTTAAGCGAAGTCCTGGGAACAAATAGAATTCTTTTATTCAATTTACAATTTCCTGTTGGCCTGAGTGGAAAAAAAAATACAAACCAACTGATTGGTTAGCAAAAAACCTGCGGTGTCCTTGGGCGTATCCAACTGAAGAATGGTGTGCCACAAATGGGAAACTTCAAACAGAATTTTTTGCTTTTGAACACTGTATAGCATTATTGACAAATGGATTAAGTGAAAGTAACTTAAAACCTTGGCAGCAAAAATACGAACCTATTTTAGGAAAGATCATCAACACATGGTCAGAAGTAGAGTTCATCGAAGAGTGCTATTTCCCAGCATCCACTATGGCATTCCCTGTAGCCATTTCTAGTTTCAGCGTGTAAAACTACCTTGGCTTTTTTATCCGAAGACGGCAATCACATTTTTGCAAACAATGGAAGATCAGTGCAGTTCATACTTGCATATGAAATGAGTGAGTATATATACTGTTCTCTTCATGCCTGACCAGAAGAAAAGTGCAATTTGCTTCACTTCAAAGTAGGGGCTTTAGTCTGAAATATCCTGATGAGTGGAAGCTGAATTGTCACACAATTATAGTTTTACTGCAGCGTCACAGGAGAGTTTAGGTTGTCGAGAAAAATTGGAAGCTCATCACTGCTGACTGAGGGCCATCTTTCAGGGAAACTTACACAAATATTATGAGCTTCGTATCGTCTAGAGTCGCACTAGTGTTTTCCTATTTTCGCTATGCTGCTGCATTCTTCAGAAATAACACTTCCCTGCAGAAACGTCTTACTGTCATTGAGAATACCCCCATGATGGTGGTTATGGCCATCCTAAAAGATTGTAAGAATTTTTAAAGGAAACTCTGCGGCGTACCATTTTCTTAGGGACTTTACAAGGCAAATTATAAATTATGCCTTCTATATCAAGCAAATGCGTACTCAGAATATGTACAGATGCTGAGTAGCCGTACTGGGAAATGTATGCAAATAAAATATAAGGCATATTTTATGACTGCAGTTTCATAGCACATTCACCATGACTGGCTTCATAGATCATGATCTCAATGTATATTTTACATCTGTGCAAAAGGAACGTAGTGCACTGATCAAAAATACTGTGTGAAGTAACACACTTAAAATCAATTCTAACTCAGTTAGAGTAACTCACTTAAAATCAACTCTACAGTTCACTTATATGTTCAAGGCAGTAAACCCCTGAGTTTATGTTCGGTTGATTGATCAGTTAATGGACTAACTGAAAGTAACTCAGCAAAAAAGTGCGAACCTATTTCAGCAAAAGCATAATGCATCATGGTCAACAGTACAGTTGTCATCCAATACTGCGATATCTCTAGCACTTTACTGTGGCATGCCTCATAGCCTGTACCTGGCTTCATCGCATAAAACTCCCTTAGTTTGATCCCAAGACTGCGGTCACATTTTCATACGCGTTACCTGATAGTGCATGTCATCATACCTGAACATGTATTCATGTATTACGTACCTCAAATAAATGGTGTCTAAATAAGTAAACCTCTAAATAAAAGCAAAATATTGCAATAACTGTAGCATTGTTTAAATGTAATCTGGTAGCTTTCGTGGCACAGAGCACCTGTATCAGTTCCCTGTGAAGAGGGAAGCAATTTATGTTATTACATGTCTTTTTTTTTTGTAACACAGGGGGTTTGGTGCCTCTCGGTTTGCCTCCCCCCTCTACACTTTTTTTACTCACATCCATAGGTGACAGTGATCGATTTGCTGTGGTGAGAGACCCAGGTGGTTCCCTAACCTAACCTAACCTAACCTAACCTAACCTAATCTAACCTAACCTAACCTAACCTGCTGCTCTATGGATCCATAGAGCAGCAGCATTTGCACATAGCTGCCCTTGTCTGTAAATTAGCAAATTGAATCGTGGTGCTTTTAATCATACTTATCTTACAAGGATTATAATATAGTCCTCCTTGCTATAAATTGTTTGCATAGTTTTTCGTATGTATAGAGAATCGCATTTTGCTGACATCAGTGGGATAAACAGGATGAGGTAACAATCAAGTACACATCCACAAAGCACACAGATTGTGCCTTAAACTGAATTAGCTTATAAAATAGCTAGCGAGAAGCATATATAGCACACTTTTTAAGTTGAAACTTCCTAATTAATCCACTCATGTTCAAACATAACGCCGAATGCAAGTTATGCATCTTTAAGCTAGCTCTTACCGTTTAGCATTTACACTTTATTTTTATCTGAGTAGAAGATTTTGGAGCTTTCTTTTTGCTGCAATTGTATTTGGTGCACTTGAGCCCCACGATGTGCATCATGGGACGAACTCTCGTATCATGATTTCAAGGAATATATACGCAACCATGCATGTACGTTGGTAACTGAGGTATGTTTTGAAATGCTGATGTTTTGCCATCTGGCCCTTTTATCACGTTTTAATAGCGGCCGGTAGTACGGCTCATCTTTCGCCCCAAAAATAGAAGAATTATGCAGAACTGGGGCTTATTTTGCTGAGGCAATCGAATAAAATACAAAGCAAACACGTGCGCGCTCCGTGCTTGTTAACGAAAAGTCGGAAATGCTGATGAAAAGTGTCGTGTCAGCTCATAGGAACCTCAAAACTTGGAAAGCGATGTGCAGAGCACGCTTGACGCTCCTTTGGGGTGGGATGTATGCAGAAACGGAAATGTTATTATTCATTTTTTTGCGTTAGGCTTAAAACACGTGTGTTTACTCAGCGCCCCCAGTACCAGAGGCGATAGTTTATTTCTTCACCTAATAGCTAGGAATGAAGGCGGTATTCTGTACACTGGTTATACCTATCGAAATTACGATGCACGGCGACCAATGAAGGTCATCAGCTTCAAAATGAGTCAAGGAAATTTAAACTGAACAAAGCAAACTCGATCATCCTGTCCAGACGCTTTTTGAATTTATAAAAAGCTTGCATTGCACACCGCTAAGACGAGGGAGGACGGGGGGAGGCTAGGTTGGTGAGTTACAGTGTCATTATTAATACATTATAAGCGTCGCGAGCGATGAGCGAGCGATAGCTTCCGATCGATGCATTCGTGCACGAAGCGAAGCCGACTTTCTGGAAATCGGTGGGAGCGGTGGTTGTTGTATGCTACCAACTGTCCCTGTTCTCGGTTCATTCGATGTCCAAACTATTTAGGAGTCACCGGCTCTCCTTTCATCTAAAAATGGCTCCGTCTGGGAGTCCAGGCACCAGGTCAAACAAGCATCTGAACGACGTGGGTCCAAATTGGAACTAGTTTTGTTTTAAATGGTCCCAGCAGATAGATTTTGCTGGGGGATAACACCTGGCCCATTAATTTTACACATATTAGCTTTAGGAATTGTCATGCTCAGACAAAGCAGCCTAACTTTTTTACCAGCATTGTTAGCATATTTACATTTTTTATTTCCCATTCATTAGAAGTAATTCCAAACACTGATGTTACAATTACGTTCCAGCCAGTTTGAGTTCAAACAGAAGGCACCGTTGCAGCACTTACACAATAGGCAATTAAACAGCATTTGCGCACCTTCATTGTACTGTTAAACTTGCTCCACTTTCGTCAGAGTTTTTTTTTTTATTGTGAATGATGCGGTTCCACAGCTGCAACCACTTGTGAAGGACCATGTCTTGGGCCATAACAATTGTATGATGAACTAGGTAGTAAAGATAAGAAATTGTAATATACAAAGGATAAAAAAAGGCAGGAAGTTAAGAAACATCTTTAGTCGGTCTGAGGTATACTACTACTACTCATTAACTTGGGGATCATAATTGAAGAGCAGGATCATGATGCTACCCTCATTTGGTGAACAGTGGTGTTTAACAATGATTTATCGTGTGATGAGTGGGATTCCCTTCTCAGCATCAAATAGGAAGAATCCGAGCCAGTTAATTGTTACATGTTGAATTCTACGACAGTCAGCCTGAAGACTCAGACAAAAGGAGAAAAAACAGAGCCGTGCACGGTGTTGCATGGTGCATATCATCCCTTCATTTCCTTGCCTTTTGTTTGTTATTCGAGGCTGACCATTGAAGAGTTGAACTGCTCCTCATGATGGACTTTGCATTTTACCCAACTCCTTGCTAGTATGATCAAGGAAGGAATTGAGGAGCAGGATCTTGCTTTTTGTGGTAGACAATGGTGCTTCGTCTTGTTCCTCACTTATGTGAAGAGTGGAATTCTCTTGATATTGCTCATCGGTAGCGTGATGAACAGAATGAGCAGAGAGATCATGACCCTTCTCTTATGAGGCACAGAGATCATTCGGTGTGGAGTGCAATACTCATGTAAAGAATGGGATGATCCCCCTTCTGATTTGGTACCAAGAGATACATGCGGATGCAGAGGCATAAATTTAACCTTTTGATAAGTACGATAGCCAGAAATGCTTCAGCATCACAAGAGAAAAGAAAAAAACAGCCTAAAGTTGTGCATGCTGCATTGAGACTAGGCATTTCAGCCTCTTCGACTGTTTCAGCTGTCGATAGCTGTGTGAGAAGACGTTTTTTTAACCGGCAAACGATTCCACGGGGGAAGTTCCAGAATCAGCTGTATTGACTTGAAAGGATGTGAAAAACAGATGGGAAGATTCCCGTCTACGTGGCCAAAACTGGATTTCCTTTCACTTCTGTACTTGTTCATCCCTATACGGTGAAAGGGAGCCAAGCAAGAAAGCCATTCATTGATGGCTTAAGGGGTGCGTGACCCTTCTCGTAGACAGCAGTCATGGACAAAGTCTCCTCACAGTTCAAGATTCAGAAAGAAAAGAAATGCACATAAAATGCATGTTCAATGACTTGAGGAAGAAAGCATCACATACTTGTGACATGAACAAAAATTAGAAGTCAATGTGCCTTCTCGTAATTCCTGTTCCCTCACTTTCACTCCTATAAAATAAAGTTTTGATTTGATAATTGAACTCAAGAAGCTCTAGTCAAAGAGCGTATATAGGTGTTTTACAACGCATATGTTGTATGTTTTATTGTCTGAGCACACCTAGAAGCAAACATCCAGCTTCAGTACTGCTTTCATGCTTGAAGGCACAGTTGACTCCCAATAATACGAAGTCCACAGGGACCACAATTCAATTGAACAAAATGCACCTGCAATGAACAGCATTGTCATTAGTCCGCAACTCGTTCTCTTTTTCATTTCGTTCAGAATCTTGACTTTTGTTGTGAAGTCGAGCTTATATGTCATGGGTTGTCGTGATAGTGCAGACTTATCGCTAAAATCAAAGCCTCAAATGTTCACCTAACTGCTCACACAGTGCTGTGAGAAACAAAGAAGGTTGAGGGCCTCACAAGAGATGTGAACATTGGCGAGAGTCTGAACTAGCCTGCTGCTTTATCAACAGTGCACTACCTTAGTTGTGATGGCACCGACATCAGTAGAGAACAATTAGGGCGCTGTTTCGACACTTGAAAATGGTTTTTTATCGAGAAATGACAGTCACCTTGATGTTTCTATTCAATATAACTTCCAATTAACTAATATAATGGGTTCTAGCTTCAAATTATCAAGCAATTTCTTCCGTTGAATTGCATGTAAAATTGCCGGAACCAGCACATTACTTCCAATTAAGTGACTTCAAGTTATTGAGAGCCTACTGTACTGTCAGTGACAAGATATGTCAGCCTGGGCGTTCTGTATCACCCAAAACTCCTTTTACTTGTTCAATAATTACAGCAGAACTGGAGCATTGTGTTTCAGTATGCATCAACATTATCTTTGTTAAAAGTACCATCCAACAGCAGGCAGTGCTCAACTGTGAATGTTCAAGAAAGCCAATTTGTGATACCGCAAAAAATTTACATTGATTTGATTGATTGAAGGGTTTAATGCACCGGCGCAACACAGGCGATGAGGCATGCCGTAGTGAAGGGCTCCGGATTAATTTTGACCACCTGGGGATTTTGAACGTGCGCCGAAATCTCGTGCACACGGGCATTTTTGCTTTTTGCCTCCATCAGAAAAGCGGCCGCAGCGGCCGGGAATCGAACCCATGACCTCGTGCTCAGCTGCGCAACGCCTTAGCCACTGCGGCGGGTAAATTTCCATTGATGCTTAGCATTCACTTCTTATCGCATTTGGACAGTGGAGCCAGTAAATGTGCCAGGTTGGCCTTTTCGGAGTGTGCAAGACAACATTAATCTGCCCTTGTTGGGGCACGGTGCCTGGCGATGTGCCAGCAGGAATGAAAACACAACACATGAAGGAGGGTGTCGACTACTCAGTGTTAAAAACTAATAACAAAAGAGAGGTGTGAGGTTATAGGGGCAGATGCAAGCATTTTGGCTAGAAATGCTCCTCTGCAGTTATTAGCATACTCAGTCATGCATCTTTGTATCTGATGGCAGGTCATTTAATGGCAAGCTTCCCAAAGACTCGTTATAACACGAAGCTTGCAAATTCTATGTCAAACAGTGCTATGAAACATTGCCAATTCTGCATTCATCACAGATGGCTAAATTAACGATTTGTGTTTAAGTCGTCAATGCAACAACCACATGCTATGAGCTTGTGTGGCATGCACTTTGCACGATCAGGTACGTGTTGCGACTGAAGTACCGCTAGGCTGTGCACCAAGATGATGGTTTAGGTTCGGTTCAATGAAAACCTCTTATTAAACAAGAAAAGAATTTAAATAAAGGGGGGGGGGGGGCTTGCCAGCTACGTTTTCGTGCTCTGTTCGGGACACCACAGGGACTAGGTGAAGTTGCAAGCCACCAACAACTGATTGCATTATTGCAGTGGGGCATCTGGTTTCATTTGATAGCTCTGCCATAATGCTAGCATGAAGTTCACACAATAACAGCATGCCTGCCGCCATCCTTCTGTGCCAGAATAAAGTGCAGCTGGTATTATTTTTCCGAGATGTTTATCCCATATAGAGCTGGCCGGGGGCCATGGGATAGAAACGGAAGCGCAATAGCTCGTTTGTTGATAAAATTAAATTAGTAAAAAAAAAAGCATTGCAGCAGCCCACAAGTCCTTGCGGGGGTGAACTGCCTCTTGACGGTCATAATTATATGTGGAACATATAAACGCCCAGTGGGGCTCATCATACCACGAAGGAAAGACCACAGATAAGCACTTGACAGATTTATTGTTCTCAAGTACACCGAACAAGCAAACACAAAAATTCATTCCGACTCTTATTATGCTAATTCTCGTGATACGCAATTATTTTTACTTGACGGACAAAAACAAAGCAGATTTTTGCTCTGTGAACGCGTCAAAAGGAGATGCCACTTTACGTAAATCAACGGCTTTTAGCTGCCTGCTACCTAGCTCGAAATTGTTGCAGATTTTCTTCAGGTCCAAATTTTGCCACGCTGGACGACGACACGGCAGAATTTTCTGTGGTCACGCCAAACAAAAGTGCCACTTTGCCTAAATCGCCAGTTTTCAGCCTGCTTTCCAGAATTTTGCTGCGCGTAATACCAGTTGCTGCGGTGATAGCCGTACTCCAGGTGGCACCTTGAAAGGGAAGGAAAGCAATAAAACAAAAACAATATTGTGTACACACAGGACAGTTTCCAGCAGCGCGGGCTGCTGTGTGGCTTAACTTGGTTTTCGGATTTTTGAGGTCCTTTGCTGGGGCTGCTCAGGGAACGCCACGTGCTATATCTTGAAAAGAAGAATTATCACCGCCACCAACTCCACGCGAGAAAAAAAAAAAAGAAAACTTCGTTCACAATGCCATGGTCAGTTTGCAGCAGCAGAGCGTGCCTTACCTTCGTTTTTAGATTTTTGCGGTTCCCTGAGGCCGCCGATGGAACGCCACGTGCTACACCTGGAAAAGAACAAAAGATCACCGCCACCAGGTCCACGCACAACGTCCATTTTTAAGCAGATCGTTGCTGCGCAGGCTTTACTTTAACTCCGTCCTTGGTTTTTAGATTCTTGCGGTCCCCTGCGGCCGCCGATGGAACGCCACGTGCTACACCTTGCAAAGAACAAGAGATCACCGCCACCAGGTCCACGCACAACGTCCATTTTTAAGCAGATCGTTGCTGCGCAGGCTTTACTTTACCTCCGTCCTAGGTTTTTGGATTCTTGCGGTCCCCTGCGGCCGCCGATGGATCGCCACGTGCTGCACCTTGAAAAGAAGAAAAGATAACGGCCACCAGCTTCACGCGCAACGTCCATTTTTTAGCAGATCGCTGCTGCGCAGGCTTTACTTTACCTCCGTCCTTGCGGCTCAGGCTCAGCGCGCGAAAACCATCACGGCGTGCCATGGGGTGGCACGTTTTGCTGCAGCTGAAAAAAAAAAAAAAAAGGCAAAACACATGAAAGCAAAACCCTTTCGACGGGAATATGTACTGCTTACCTTGAGACTGTTGTGCGTTTCCGGCAGAACCATAATTTCGTTCCGATGGGCTTTCGCGCCAAAAAAGGGGCACTGGCGAGCAGCACGTCGTGCACCTGCTGCAGCTGGAAAAAAAAAAAATAAGAAAGGGGGCAAAACCCTGTTGCCGGGAATATGTACTGCTACCTTGAGATTTCCTGCAGAACCACGATTTCGTTCCGACGGGCGATGACAAAGCAATTTTCGCGCCAAAAAAGTGGGCACCGGCGAGCAGCACGTCGTGCAACCGCCCGCCGCAAGCACCGGAGCCGAATGAATGAACCGGCAGTGCCGGCAGGCTCGGCCGGTCGGCCGCGGCCGCAGCGCGGTGGCGCCGCCGTACGGCCAGGTCGTGCACCTGCTGCAGCTGGAAAAAAAAAAAATAAGAAAGGGGGCAAAACCCTGTTGCCGGGAATATGTACTGCTACCTTGAGATTTCCTGCAGAACCACGATTTCGTTCCGACGGGCGATGACAAAGCAATTTTCGCGCCAAAAAAGTGGGCACCGGCGAGCAGCACGTCGTGCAACCGCCCGCCGCAAGCACCGGAGCCGAATGAATGAACCGGCAGTGCCGGCAGGCTCGGCCGGTCGGCCGCGGCCGCAGCGCGGTGGCGCCGCCGTACGGCCAGGGACCTTTCTGGGGACCTTTTTTGGTTCCCTAGGCACCCTGGGTCGCCTAGGGAGACGGATCGCCTTCTTGAGCGTTGATTTCTGTTAACCAATCAGCGTTTCCAGCCGTTCCTCCCCTTATACGCTACTCAAAAATGTGTCTAAACACGAATGCCGCCATGATGCCACGCTGTAGTTGCCAGATCAGTAGTTTAAGATATTGCTAACAATTTTTCTTAAAAATGAGGCACAAATTTAGGGCCCTAAACTAAAATTAGGCAACTTTTATGGCAATAACTGAGTTTCTTTACGAGTTTGTATGCTTTTTATTAGTTTTCTTGAAGTATTCATGCTTGACGAACAAAAATAAATGAAATTATAAGCAAAAAGAAGACGTCGGGCTGAGGCGCCAAATTCAGTTTCGGTATATTGTGAGGAGCGTCAGTCGTGTGGGGCTAATTTACAAAGGTTCACTCTAACACGCCTTAGTGTCTGCTGTGTCACTTCGTTGCTTGCGAAGACACGCTTGCGAAGACTGCCGGCGATACGGAATAAAGCCGCCGCCGCCTATCTTCAAGGACACCTTCTCTACATGTCCGTAGTGGCTGCTGCCGATTTGAACTCGCCGTCAGCCGGTCATATCATGTTACGCGAAACATGTCTGGGCAGATCGGCTCCTTTTAATCGTATATGATTCGTAAATTAAAAACAAACAAATGTACGAACGATTTTACCATGCCTAGCGTAAAACTAGGCTCTTGTTTACGGGTGCTGTTATACTTTCACTGAGCGGTTTTTTACTTGAGTCAGAGATAAAACAACCGCCAACTAATAATAATAATGGTAACTTTATTTGCACGATAAGGTGGTTTTCTAGAGGAGGACAAGGCGAAGCCGAAAGGTAATCCCGAATGTAGGTGCAGAAATCTCCTGTATGGGTGTGTGCGATTGGTGCATGCTCCTTCGATCGCTGAAACACGCAATCTGAAATTTTCGAGAATATATTTGATGCTTTGCATGACACATTTCTTAAATTCGGCGGATCAGCGACGTTGTTTAATTACGTATACTTGCACCTCTGCTCTCATATGGCCCATGTATATACCTATACAGAGGAGGTGGGGGAGGAGTAAACTTCGTTCATGTGAGATGGGCACCCGTGTGGTGGGGCGTTAAGAAAAATTATTCTGTCCTTCCCTGGGTGCCTTCGCCAATGAACGGAAACGGCCACTTCTGTTCACACCCAATTATCAGGGCCACCCCGCCTGCAGGCGGTTTTGCCTGAAATGCCTGCGGGTTCGGCCGGAAATGTGTCTGTCAACAGAAACCTCCTAGGAAGCATGTTGAGGTAACACACATATGCGCTTTCTTGGGTCGCGATGGGACCGTCATGTATTTTGTGCAAGGCGAAGTCGACGAAGGATATACGTCTCCCTTGAAAAGTAAATTAATTTGAGTGCACCTATAAATTGTTATTGCCGCTCATTAGTTCAATCATAGTGGTTAATTTTGAAACAGCTGCCAAACATAACTATAGCAGGTGAATCAGACTGCCTAGCATGAGACTATCAATCGCTAATATAGAGTATTCAGGCACTTAATGTGCATTGCATATGGCAGTCATTAAGAAAGCCGACAATAAATTGAACTCTCAATTTTATTATTTGCGACAGTTACATCTGCACGTATCGGTTGAGCCAGGGCCATCTGGAGACGTTCTTCAGCTGTATACACTAGATAAAAGGAAGGAATGCGATATGCGAATGCGATACGCGATAGAACGAAGGAATTCGATATGTGTAGTACAGCCTTCTCATTTATGCCAACATCAAACCGGTGGCCACAAAGGGGCCACACCAGACCTTGTAAAATTTCCACGCTTCCATTCCAGCGTGCTGACAGCAACAAGGATGATGAAGAAGTTGCATTACCGAAGCTGGGTTCCAGTAATGCTGTAGCTGATTATGAAAGTTCTGGCTAATGCTAATTCAGATTGTGGTCATCAGCATTCTTATTTTCATCAAAAATAATGGGCCATCGCAATGCCATCAGTCCGTGTATCAGAAGCAAAAATAAACACAGAAAAAGCAAGAGGGTCATATGTACAAGCAATTCTTATCCAACAAATTTTATTTCACCACCAGTAATACCACCAGAGCTCTAGGGAAGTTTGTGATGGTAAGAGCAAGGCTAAGATGACCTAATGTGCGACTTCAACGAAAGGAAGAAACTGTAGAAGAAAGCTAGGGAGGTTAACCAAGGAAAGAAGAAGAAGAACTGTCCAGCTGGCTGTGCTACATGTGGAAATGGGAACAGTAAGCTTGAAAGGAAAGGAAAGGACTGGCATAAAATAAAGGATAAAAAATTCTGGAGAAAAAAAAAACATGGTGAGGAAATGGCCAGTACAAAGACAGCACCATGGGCGAAAAAAAGATAGGCATAAAAGAAGCAGGCAAAATGACAAAATGGGCAAACGAAGGATGCTGCATGCTGGTAACACCCTTACAACACCTGTGACTGTTTTTCTCTCTTAATCACTGCAATCTGCTTCTTCAAGGCAAGAACTGATTTGGCTACTTCAGCTCCATCTTGTCTAAAACCACTGAAATATGTCTGATTTTCTGTGTACATAATGTAAATAGGGTACATAATTTCTAATTTTTTAAAATTTCTCCTGAAGTGTCTGCTCCTTCGTGGAAGCTTTCGTGACTAACTGCCTCGTAGAATTGCATTTGCTTTGTTGATTTTTTGCTCTTTTATGCTGCCTCTGCTTGTATTTGTTTATTTCGTTCTTCTCCTCTTCTCCAGTGCTTAGGTTTTTTATCATGAAATTGTTTTTTCTTCAAAAAGGTTTTTTGGCTTTTAACCCTGTCTGTTTATTGGCTTTAAACCTGCCATAGCTTTGCTGGAAATAGTTAGTTCCTCACACAATTTTCCTCTTTCTTTATTCTGGGAGAGGGGGCATGAAATTTTAAAAGGTAAAGAGCCCTGCAGCAACTAATGAACACTTGCACTACTTTCTTTGTAGATGGAAGTACTGAAAGCTATAGTTCCACAAACCCAGAATGGAAATGCGCGTTCTACATGATATCTTCTAGTCTCTGGTTTGCTTTTGTCGAGATTTTGTTTAAGCTGCTATTAAATAGAATTATTGTGACCTAATGTAACCTGACAACATTAATCATGTAGCTTGTGTGACGTCCCCAAGCATACAATCAATGACAAATCCTCTAAGCATACCTAGAAAAACGGAAAATCTCTTGAGAGAGTTTCAGTAATATTAGGCTTGGGTATTTCACGGTTATTGAATCTAAGCTAATGCAAGGGCCACTACTTAAAAGCATTTCAACTGGAGAAAAAAGTTGACACACGTGCTGCAGGGGCCTCGTAGACAGGCACAGGAACAGGCACATAAAGCATGTTTGTTTAGCATAAAGTGCAGTCACAAATACGATTTCCATTTACATGCATTTCTTGGAAGCGTTGTCCAGTTCAAACTTCCATTCGCTAGAAAAGCAAGTAGTTGTAAAGAGCACCTCAATAGATTGCGAAAACAATCAGCTGACGCATACAGGGGAGGGGGGGGGGGGGGGAGGCGTGTGAAACATGTTAAAATAGCGCTGTACAGACGGGACAACAAAGAAAATACTACACAGGACTAGCGCTGCATATCAACTGAACTCTTTTAGCAGACACAAAATGATATATACAGAAACAGCACATGCGCGGATGCAGGGGAAGCCACCAGGAAAAAGATCAGGGGAAAAAAAGCAATCAGGGGGAAGTGATTTCTTTTTAAAGGAAGCAGGAAAATAAATAGACTGGGGATATTATTAAGCTCTCATGGGAGCTCACCTGCATTTAACACAGTCCGCAAGAGGGAATAGTTGGGGAAATAGGATAGGAGAAAGAAAAGTAAAGATTAGAAAGGTGAGGAAAGAGTAGAGAAGAGTAGTTCCACTGTGGTCGATTCCGTCGCACACAACACACCACAAACACTGTTGGCTGGCGTAATGCTGCGTCCGGGAGACGAGAAACGTCGAAGGGAACAGTGAAGCGCGGAGGCGAGCATGGTGCGACGAAGAGCGAAGTCTGCGGCGGTCCCGACCGCTTTGGAGACGGGTACTGGGAAGGGGGGGGGCGGGAGCTGGCACTCGACCACCCACACCAGCAGAGCGAAAGCCAGGCGACGTCCAGCGGCCCGCGCTTGCAACGGGCCGCCGAAATGAAGCCCCTCCGAAGCACAGGAGCACGAAAAAACACGTCCGCTCAACTCCGAAGCGACGACCGAACTTCCCTGACGCACCCGCAAAAGCTACCTCTCCGAGTGTACGAAGTACCCGCTAATCTAGGCGCTACCCTTCTCAGTTGCGGAGAATGCAAAACTGCATCTAACGCGGCAGCATGGCACAAAAGTTCGCTACCTACCACAGGAAAAACTTCACACAACGTTTCTGCACAGAAAAGTTTTCACGGCGCACTCACGGCGACGGTGGCTGCCATGATGAAATGCGTTGGTTACTAGGTGAATACCGACTACTGCCGCCAACTCTAGTAGGCAAAAAGGCAGCGGGCAACGCTGTGAGGGTGGCATCATGTCAGCGCCCGGGTGTAGCACGGTTTCAATGCACGGGCTGGCCGGGCAGCTTTTGCTCTAGAGTCAGTAGTATTAACTCTATGCTCCGAGCCAACAGTTCTTTCGTGGCGTGCGGGACAACAAACTCCCAACGCGGTGGAGGCGGCGGTGGAGGGAGGGGGTTTCATCCACGGAGCACACTGTAGATGGCGCGGCGAATTTACCCAGCGTTCCCCGCGCGAAAGTGACTGCTCGCCGGCTGTCGCCGGCGGCGACGTCAGCGACGTCGGCAGTACGGCACGGCTTTGTCATCTGCTTTAGCGACGGTTGTTTTTGGGCCTGTTTTGGCGCAGCTTCGCGTCTACTGCGCGCTGCCTTTGCATGGCTTGATTAATTGTTCGACAGCACCACCAGGGTAACCCACACCCGACAGGATTAAGTGATTAAGTGGCCGTACGGCAAACATACTTTAAGGATTGGTTTGCAGGGCGGGAACCGCATACGGACATCTGGCCGCTAGAGAAACGCTACCTTTGGCGCACAGCTTGCCCCGAATGGGACTCCGTTTTCTAATGAATACCTACTCGGTTGTGTTTTAAGAGGTATTACAAAAAGAAAAAGAAGCACCTGGTTCTGATAAATAGCGATTGTAAAAGTTCCCTCAGCTTTCTCGCAATTTGCAAACTTACTAAAGTAACTAGTTTAAATAGGTATAAATGGGAATCACTAAGCTCACACGCCGAATTGTTTCGGTGTCTGCGCTTGTGTCGCGCGGTGGTGTAGCCACAAGCTAGCACATCAGGATGGCAGGTTCCGCTGTCTCACCCTCCGAAAGACGCTCCTCTCCGTTTTGTTTCTCCCCCCCTCACGGCCAAGCTACAGCGGCGGGCGGCGGCGTCCGCCGCTCTAGCCCGGCCGTGGCCGACGATGCTGTTGCGTTCGGGACGCCGTCCCCGCCCCCGCGAATTCAAAGTAATGGCTGGCAAAATCTCTGGTTTCACTCTTTGTAGAGCCACGTGTGTGAATTCAAGTGACATCTCATGGGCAATGGCTCTGGGTGTCGTGTAAAGCTTTGCTTTCCAACCACCTTCCAGCTTGAATTGGAGCCAATTTTTGGGGGGGTTGGCTTTCAGTTCTTGACGAAGAGCCAATCAGAATAGGTCCTAGGAAAAATGGCGACGCCCCGATTAACTCGAGCTGAGGTCAAAATAGTGGTAGCTTTCGGTAACCTGATGTGCAGAAAGCAAAAAAATCAGTAGATTTTGCACTCTTATCACTAAACCAGCAGAAATTGAACAACATCAGCAGATCTACTGATAAATCAGTAGCAGTGGCAGCACTGGTGCAGTGGACTGAGTGGAGTACCGCGGAGGAGCATTCCGTTTTTACTTGGCATGGCTCGCTGACAAGCTCAAAAATTGACTGTGACTACAAAAACCATAATTATTGATCTTGAAAGACTATTTAAGGAATTTTAACCAACACAAAAATATCGCTAATAAAAGGCTTCTTTGCCGGGAATTTTAAAAGCTTCATGAAGCCTGAACAAGGAATGATGCCTTTTTTGTTGACTGTCATCAGGGGTCATGAGAAGGCACGTTGCAAGCCAGGCGGCCGGGCCAACTAAGAAAAAAAAAAAATCCGTTCGAAAGAAATAGTACTAGTTCTATGCCTGACCCACCTGCACCACGTAAAACAGTTTGTGCAGTGCTGCTATGGCAACGCTTCGCTGCTTCGCCTGCTCGCAGCGCCTGGACCACATGAACTACTCCGTTCGATACACCGGCGGCGCCGGCGGTGCAGGTGCAGAATAAAGTGCAGTTCAGGTTCCGTTGCATGTTCATGCAGGATGATTGCGGAACCGACACTGAACTGCCGTGAACTGGTTCAAGAGGTGCAGGTTGAATCGAACGGCTGGCTGAATCAAACCTACAGCACCGTATACTACCGCGGAATGTCTCCTCGATTTACCAGTCCGGAAAAAAACGGAGCTACTCGGGAGCAGTTCTGTGCAGTCTAAAATGACAAATTGAAGAGACCAGGGCCAAGCTAGCCTCCTTGTCTGCCTGACAGGGCAGTCAAGAAGGCTAGCTTGGGCCCAGCCTCCACCTGCCCTTCATCGTAGGAATTAACCAACTATTCAACAGGCATGGTGTCGCATCAATTCATCTTGTTCACTTTGCATGCGTAACATTTCTATGTGAACCCAACAAGAAAATAAGTCTGTCCGTCTCTTAACGTTTGGTGGGTCACGTTTCTGCCACCTAAGAAATATATGTTAAAGGCCCAGGATAGAGAAGCAAACAAAGTGCAAGTGTTTGTCTACTTATCTTCTTTTCCGTCTTGTCCGTCCTCTCATAAAGCTACCGCATTCACACGATTGTAGGTCAACTCAAATGTAGCATTGCATGTCAAAAAAAATAAAGCACAGAACACGCGAGCGCATTCCAGTAAGCCCAGTAAGACCATGCGCCAAGTAAGAGCGAAAAAAAAAAAAAAACAGTATTGAGAACAAGCATTCCGAATAACTACAATACGCAACAGGTAGAGTCAGAAAGCAAACGCACAGTTTCAACAACGCCGTTGTGTCCCCGATTACTCGTTTGGCTAGTCATCACCAGTGGTACAAATTTCAGTTTTGATTGTAGGTCGAGCACCCCAACTTCGAATTTTCAAATTTGAAGAAATAGGTCGGCCTACAATCATGTAAATATGGTACTCAACTGATCATGATGGCTAGCTCTTACAGTCCTAAAGCTCCCAACGACTTCTTTAGAACATGTCCAGTGGGTCAGGGGCAACCCTCAACTATTAAACAAAATCACAGACAGCTTCGGCCTAAACTTAAACTGGTCTCTATAAAGTAGTACGATGGCGGATCGTCGCCCCTTAACACCCTTTGCGTCACCCAGATGACCTGCTTCGAGTGTATACTCGCCAATCAACCAAATGTTTGTGTGGTGCGCATACAAGTGTAGCCTGCCCTTTTGCGCAAAACACACCCTAGTAGCACAGAATGTTGCCCGAACATTTCCACAACGTTTCCCCTTAACGTTGCCAAAACGTGGCTAATGTCCGCTTTTTTTAACGTTAGTGCAATGTTTCCCAGAAACATTGCGTCAACATGATATTAGCATTGCTCCAACATGGGGGCAACGTTTTAAGGGTGTTGTTTTAATGTTTGGATAACGTTGTTTCTGACGTTCGTCAACGTTGCTACACTCTTGGAGCAACCTTCCAGCCACGTGCGGGACACATTTGAACAACGTTATGAGACGTTTTCTGATGACATTGCAGCAACTTTTCAGCTACATTTTCGCAACGTGCATACCACATTTAAGCATATCCCTGTACCATTCGGACGTTGTGATAACATTGCTACAATCTTGCAGCAACTTTAGATCCACACTTTTAACATGAAGTTAGCATACAAAGAACGTTGCTGCAACGTTCAAGCAATGTTTTTATGAAGTTGCAATAACATTCCTACAATTTTGCGGTAACTTTCCAGCTATATTTTTCCAACGTGCGGGTAACATTTAGAAAACGTCGCTATCATGTTCAAGCGATGCTTCCTACAACGTTACCGCGACTTTACAGATACGTTTTTTCCCCACGAGGGCCACATCCGCGCACTGTTGATATGACGTTCAAGCAATGTTTCTCTTACGAAGCGATGATATTGCAGCAATGTACAGGTAACTTACAGTTACATGTATCTAATATACATGCAACAATAACTAGATGAAAATATTATAAGTTAACTTTTTCCTAGACAGACGATTGTTGACTGCATGATAAGCGAGCACTTCAAACCTCGTCCTCATAAACTCCTGAAAGGTATAAACTGGCATTTTAGACTGCATGTTCATACATTTGATCCCTACACTGACCAACACACACAATTAAGGCAGTCCGGCAAAATAACAAACTAAGAAATGGCGGAATTTTAAAGCAAGGAACATGCCAGCTAGCGTAAATAACAACACTGACACTCTTTAAGATGAAAGAACATGTGCGTTTTATTTTACCATTAACAATCGATCCGAATACGTATTGTGTTAAAGCAATTGAATTTCGCAAGTACGCTGTTTCAGCCGTTGTCTTCGTTTTTCTCCTCCTGGGCTTGCTTGTTCTTCTGCCTTGACAAGTCAGTTTGATGACATACTTGACGGCCATGAACCCAGTAACATGGGGCTGTTACTGCCACGCTTCTGCGAAATGAAAAAAAGCTGTAGTTTAGGAGAAGTTGCAAAGTTGTTACAGCATAGACAATGTCTCACCTCTCAGAACACCAGGACTTTTGGCATACAATATGGCCTCATCAATTTTCTTGTACTTCAAATGAGGTTTGACCGCCATTCCTGGAAAACAAACAAAATGGCATTGCTCTAACACACAGGGTGCTCAGAAGCTCACCTGCAGTTTGGATGACGCTTGCTGCCAGATGAGCTTATTCGTGTGTCAATGTTGTGGTGCTGGTAAATCATAAGGTATTTCTGAAACAAAACAGAGTGTATAGAAGTGGTTCAGAAAACTGAAGTGAAGCAAATTTTAGCTAATAGAGAAAACCTTACCTTTAGGAAGGAATATTATAGCAAAACAGGCCTCTTCACTTTTCACTTTGTCTTGCTTGTTTAACTTTTTCTAATGCCCGTGCCAACTTTATGACGCACATCGCTTGAGTTGGTTTCTCAAGCATCCCTGGAAAACAGAAAAGGACAAAATACTGAATTATATAAAATACCTTACAGCTTTCTTTCCAGGCCATTGAGTAATTAAGTGAAAAGTCTTCGATCAGACAGCTTGCCAGAGAATTTTCAATTAACAAGAGAAGCAGACCAACTGATGACGACGTGGTACGTCGGCAATCATTGAAAGAGGACGATAATTACCTCAATGGCCATAAACATAAAAACGCAACGAACAAAAATTAGTAAACAGGCAAATGTAAAGAAGGGAAACATTACATGCACAACTAGATGAAATTACAACCGTGTATTTTCTTGGTTGCCTAATTTTACCTTTTGCTCTCGAAAAATGTGCTAAAAACTGGCTTGAGCTGTTTTATTTTCTTATTTTTATTTATTTTTGATCATTTTATTTATTTTTATTTGTCATTTATTTTCTTTATAGTTATAAGCATCCGACGTAGACCAGCCTTTCACATGGAAAATATGTGAATACTACAAAGACGTCAGGCGTTGTTTTACATCGTAAGATGGTTCGCATAAGCAGCTGATAACATATGGCTTAACTGCAACGCTATTACAGCATGCCGCCGAAACTCGCGTGAAATTAAACATAACAAAGTTATATTTATTAGTTGTATTTTTCGCGTTCGTGAGCAGCTGCGGCGAGAAGTAAATTAAAAGCCAATCGTACATATCAAGGTTCTTGCAAAACATATATACACTCGATTTCAGCATCATAACAAAAAATCTACTACTGAGCGCCCACCTGATTTCTCATTATACTCTTTCCATAAAATTTAAGTGAATACGTGTTCCCCTTTTACAACCGTACGCATTCACAAAAGCAAGGATATGCTTAGAAGTTAGAAACGGGAGGGCAATCTTGTTCCCGCTCTTTTACGAAGTAAACTGCATTCGAAAGAACGAGGCGAGCTCAGAAAATCGAGCGCTTACCTTCACTGGTCGGTTGCTATGAACTTGCCGGCCCGCAAATATTCGCCGTAACATGCGGCCACACAACAATATTTCGTATGACATGGTTCCTTCTCCATTCCGTTTGATTGTCACTATGGCTGCTCCTTTCTGAAAAAAGCGCGCGCATTTCGTCTACTCTTCCCAACCCACCGCCGGCTGCCAGTGGCAAAGGAGCATGAGGGGAGGACCCCTCTGCGAGGGGCGCGCACGTGTGCGCGTATGAGAGGAGGGTAGGACGCTGGCCAAGGACGAAAGCCTATTCTTTCAGTCTTTTTTTTTTTTTTTCGGCCATCCCCCACTTCGCGCTCGGCTGCTGAAACTTCCTTCGCGACACACAGAAGGGACGGGACGGGACGGAGCGTCGACGAAAACAAAAAATAAGGCATGCAGGAAGAAAGGAATGCGCGAGACAGCGTGCCTGATTCCCAGCTGAAGTCTCGGAAAAAGGCGGGGTTCCGAGAACGCCTGGTGCCCTGCTGTATTTCGTTTCGCGCCAAGCAGAACGCGACAAGTGTTCGATGCATTGGAACCTCTTACGAATAAAAATTACACCAGGAAAAATCTGAAGATAGTGTGTGCAATGCTATTGGAAGGGAACAAGAGCAAAAATGTTCAGGTTACTTGGAAGGTTCGTTTGTATAATGAGAAAAGATCCTTGAAATAGGCCAATGAGCTTTCGTACAGGCAGTATCTCCTGGAAAATGGGTGTCACACCAGGGTTAGGTCTTTGTTTTGTTTTATTGTTTCATATATGTTACAATATCATGGTGCTCTGACTTTGGCGCTCGAGGTAGGTGAAATGTCTATGGGGAAGTTGAAATATAAAACAGCCCACTTCATGTTGTCTATTTCAAACAAAGGTGCAAGGTGTGGACTAGTTGGAACGTTCGCTGATCAGAGGGGCTATAACAGTGACTAAATGTCACAAGAAGGGGGCAATTTAAAGTACATGAACTTTGGGCTTTAATCTATTTCATAAATCAACCGTAATTACTGCGGCAATGTATATATGAAGGGAAAACACACATGTAATTAGCTGGCGACATGTATACGGCTCGCACACCCATATGATGCACAGAAATTTATATAGCTTGCATATAAAATTTCTCCAGTAAATTAATTTTTTCGAGCAATTATGAGGATCCAGCAACAAGGCAATGTTTGAGCCTTCTATCTAGATTATTTTTGTTTAAGGATATACAGGCGGCAACATAAAACAACCCGGCCATGCATGCTTTAAAGGGGCCATAAATAGGCTTCCGAAGGTCGCCATTGTAATCGCGCAATCGCTAGAATACCCATTCACGGCAACATTTACCAAATATTACACCTATTACACCTAACGAATAAAAACATGAAGCAAAAATTTGGTGTCAGTACTCCTTTAAGAGAGAAAGTTAACAGTGCGAGTCGCTTGTGAAAACTTAGCAAAATGGAACTGGAAATTTTCCTTGTCGATGCACGATTACCTTTTTATAATGCAACCGTTTACTACCAAAGGAAGGCGCGCAATGTTTTAACAATAGGAAAGGAAAGTTGGGCAGTCATTTCTGGATGCTGTTTTCAGGCAGTTATGAAAGAAATGTGCGCGAACTTCTTAAAGATACGGCCAACACGTCGAATGAAAAACACGGCGTATACCCGATCACTTTGTCTTTCCATATGGTGCACGTTTCCCAAAAGAACACATCTCCATTGTAAAGAGGCCGCGTTAAATTTCGGTATGATGTCATAGTGAAGTGAGCGGCTATGGAACGTAAAGGAAGCCAAGTCGGAGTAGATACCATTTGACGATGGAATAAAAAGCTATTTTCTTGTTGAAATTCCAGTTTGTTTATTTATTCAGCAAATAATGATTGCAAAATAACACACGGCAATGAAACCCAAGTTCTCATTCGTGCCTCACGACGTCGAAATGCTGCGCCGTCCGTTTCACGCGCGCGTTGGGTTAATTAGCAGGCGCTGTGCATTTGGTCAGTTTCCTGGATATATGCGGCATGCACATGGACAAAAACGCACCCGAGTGGCATTTGTAAAAGACTCACGAAAACAGCCCGATAGTTGGCCATACGTGTCAACGCGCAGTTGAGGGTGAAAGCTGCGCGGCTTTATCGGTGCTCAGCAGCTGTGTTTTGCTCTTTAAGTTTAATGATGTGTTAAAATCGCCCTAAAATATCTGATTTGACTGATTATGAGGTTTCATGCGCCGACGCTACACAGGCGATGAGGCGCACCGTAGTAGAGGGCTCCGGATTAATTTTGACTACCTGGGGATCTAATTAACGTGCACCGAAATCCCGAACACACGGGCATTTCCGCTTCTCGCCTCCACACACACACACACACACACACACACACACACACACACACACACACACACACACACACACACAAAGCGGCTGCCGCGGCCTGCAATCGAGCCCGCGTCCTCGGGCTCAATCCTTGGACTCAGCGCTAGCACAACAGCCACTGTGGTGGGTTTCTAGAATAACTAAATCACACTATAAGATGAGACAATCGGTATACCAATTGCATGAGCGACACGGCCTGCAGGGGCTGGTGCGAACCGTTGAGCGCACGGATGTTCCAATAAGAGCGCATTCGCAAAATGGAAAAGTTGGTTTCGTACATCAGTGAAATTCTGCTTAAAACACGTCATTATTTGGGGGTCATTTACACGGATTTAAGTTTATTAAACTGCAGGTATTGATTTTTCAGAGCGTGACTGTCGTGCCTAATTGATTGGCTTTTTACTAGGTGTGGCACAGCGACGCTTCATTGCACACGTTCACAAATTTCGCGGGGACTGGACTTCACGGAAACGCGTCCATAGCCAACAAAAGCGGCCGCTTAGAGTTATTGTAAGTCCAATCTGTCCTCAAGAAACTCATGTGTCAGATGCACGCCGCCAAGAAATTTTTGCGTGTATACGTCGTATGCGTATATACCTTTAGGAAAAGTGAATGAAAAAAAACGGGTATAGAAATAAGGTGCTTCGTTGTTGAGTCATATCTTCAAATTATTGTGGGCACCTCACCGTAAAAAAAGTAAAAATTTGTTCAACTCCATAAGAAAAGTGCGACTAGCACGACGAGTATAGAAAAGTCATGATTGCTTTTGAAAGTGACTGTTTTTCAGCGATATTACGAAGGCTGAAGTTCAAATGGGACATATAAATGGAGCAGGGATAAGCAACAAGTAGGGGGCGAGGGGGAACACAAACTTCTTGTTATTGCATGTTTACTGATGAAAACAAATAACGCGCTGCAAAGATTGGCTTAAACTGAGCTTGCTATTCCGTAAAACTAAGAGGAAACATGTAGAATACAGATACAGTAATCCCTCGTTATAGCGAAGTCAGCAAGACGGCGAAAAATTTCGTTATAAGCGGTATATTGATATAAGCAACCACTCGAGAAAAGCTAAACCAGTTTAGCTTATTATACGCCACAGCTGCGAGGAATCAAACCATAATGTATTCACTGAAGCAAAACGTTATTCAGAGTAAGCTGTGGTGGCTGTTTCATGTTCTTGCCGGGCGAGAGCAACCCCTGCTACAATTTGACCATTTGACCAAGCAATGCAGGAGGCTATGGTCGCCGCCCACAAAAATTGGCAGCGGCAGTGCCCCTTTTATAGGGGGGCGTGCGGGCGTCACGAAACGCTATACGAGAGTTTTGCGCTGAAAAGCGCCGCAGATGCCGTGGCTCGAGACGGAGGTTGTTTGTTGAGCTCAAAAAATAAATAAATAGTAATAATAAAAAGATTAACCGCTCATTGGGCGTACAAAGCACAATCATGAAAACTGATCGGTTTCGCATTAGGGGCATTGCATGATCACTGGGAATTGTTTTCCCGAGTTGTGCAGCCGTGAAGTTTGCAACACAAGAGTTCTTCGGCGCCTCGTTGTCGGCGACACTGCCAATTCTACGGCTCGATTGCCAGTGTTCGCGCACCGTCGTGTCCACGCCCTTGACCAATGTGTTGCGACGAAGTTCAATGACCCTACCACGCATTTGGACCGTTTGCCCAAAATGGGGATCACCCGAATCGAGCATGACCGGCTCGAGAAAACCGCCGGCGAAGTACCAGCTTGTGTTGACCTGCCATGTTGACAGCCTGACTCGCCACTGGGTCACCGCGGCACGGCGACGCCTCCGCTCGCCACTTAATTCGCTCTAAGCGGGTCAAGCTCTTCTGGCGCTTCGAGTAATGCGGCCTAAAATGCATCCGTTTGGGTTGGGACCAGAATAAATTTCGAATGAAGCGATATTTCGAATAAAGCGATTTCGTTATAACGAGTGACTACTGTATTTGTATTTATTGGACGTAGTTTTTCGATGATTATAATAATTACGCCTGCGTGACTAATAATAGAAGTTCGATTTCTTACGCGTGGAGGAAATCGCCGCGGGCCCATGTGCAACACAAAGAAATGCCACTGCCAACACGATCATTGCGGGGGAATTTGCGGATGACGCGAGCTCACGCACGACACTGATAACTTAGTGAGGCTAGAAAGTATTGGATGATCGGGAATCTGCCTGCCTGACCTGTTAAAATTCTGTTCTCCAACTTAAACGAAGCCTGTTAGTGTATTTTTTTAGCTTTACAAAATGATACAGCAATAAATGAGTGTTTTTGTAAGTTTTTCCTGAACAAAAAATATTTTGTTCGCGCTCAACCTTCAATCGAAGGTGCCTTATTTGTGGTATATTTTCATTAACACCAAGAACGGCGATGAGATTTACCCGCTTACTAAAAAAATGAAATAAAAACGAATTTCATTCATGGAACAGCCGGCGGCCATCTTTAATAAAATGACCGTCTTAGAACGGTGCAGCACCTGGCTTGCAACGCACGATGCGCGGAATGGCGGTATTATTTTATTCGAGGCTGCATCCACTCTAAGATAATATTGTGTGATCATCCAACAAATGAGGGACTAAAATAAACGGATCTGCCGCCGAGTTTGGCTACGCCATCCGTCGGACCGGCACCACGCGTTTCTTTCGTTTTGAGAAACGTTCAAACGTTCACGGCTCCTTTAAGATTTCATGGGGGAATCTACACGCTCAGCGTGACACTTCTCCAGATGCATTTCTGCAGTTTTTCGAGAGCTGTGTTTCTAAATGATCACACATCGATGTAGGGTTTTTGCGGTCTGCCTCTGAACCCAGCAAACCACGAAAGTCCATAGGATATCCACAAAAATATGGTCACAATATCCAGTCATTTCAGGACATTCATGTGATGTCCATACAATATGTTTCACCCAAGATCATATGCTTTTGGACATCCATGCGATATCACTGCAAGTGTGTTATAACATCATTACGCGATATCACTAGGACGTCCACAAATTTACATTTTTCCTTACACTGAGAATTCGCATTCATAGCGTGGTGTACATATATAGGGGCCCCAGCCACACAAAGTGTGTCTTAGTTCAAATCTCCCCTCATCCCCGTCTTTCCAGCTCCAAAATATTTTCTGGCCTGTTTGTAACTCATATTTTAAATGAAGAGCGGGTAGTTATTTGATTTGGAATTTGAGCGAAATCTGGTTTGCCTTTATGTTTGATTTGCGAATTGGATTCTATATTTTAGGCTGCTTGATTTATGTGGATGAAGAACAAGTGGGACTGTTGATTTTCTCATTCAGTTGTAGGTGAGCACTGGTACGGAGGCTGCAGTACGGAGCCAGTTACGGAGCCTGCTGAGTAGGCAGGATTCTTGTCACCCAAATTTGATGCTTGGGATGCGAGCGGGTGCATTGCATGATGCAACCCACGCGTATGGGTATTGCTTGTTTGGTTCTTGCGCGATGGAGTGGCGGGCCTCGTCCAGTCTTGTAACGTCGGGGGAGATGAGGGTGACGGCCGAGTAATTTTGCAGCGTTTTACTGCATCGTGAATAGCCTCGTGGCGTAAGCGGTCGAAGGCTTTGCGAATGTTCAAAAGGACGACAAAGGCCACGGTTTTTGGTAGCCTTCGCGTTTTCTAGTGCAGAGACAAGGTCGGCAATTGAATCCAATGGCACTGCGCTGGCGAGGAAAACCCGTCTGCGGCCCAGGGTTCAAGTTGCAGATTCGTGCATACTTGTAATTCGAGGCGTGCGAGCGCCATGGATTCGAGAATTTTGGAGCCAACGCTCGTGAATGAAATAGGACGAAAAGAGGAGAAAAGTTTGGGAGATTTGTTCTTTTTTAGGATGGGAGGGACAAGTTGGAGGCCAAATTGAGCAGGGAGGGTGCCGGAAGACAAGTGGAAGTTGCAAAGTCAAGAAGGCGCGAGTGCTGCCTCTCGGCTACGGGCGCACTTTTCCTTTTTGCATTTTGAATGACCCGCACCAGCTCGGCCGCCATGAAAGGAGCTTGAAAAGACGTGCTCAGGGCGAAGAAGGGAGCCGGCGCGGGGGCGTCAGATTCTTCGTTTTGGGCTGCGGCAGGGTTTGCGCGAGAAGAGAAAGCTCGGCCACGTTTTTTCCCCTTGCGATGGAGCGGGCGAGGAGGGAGGGGGGAGGTTGTATGTCGGGGCAGGTCGGGGTCGCGGAGATGGCGCGAAGCAAGTGCCGTGCAAGGAGGAAAGAATACTTTTCTTTCCTGCATGGGTGAGGCCCTCGTCCTGCAGTAGACAGGCTGACGATGGGGATTTCATTTATGTGCGTGCGTGTGCGTGTAAGTGCCGTATTATATGCAGCTAAAGTACAGTAATTAAAGTACACGAGGCGATGGTACAGTGAACCAACATTTTCTAAACCAACCTAATCTAAAAACGTTGCAGTGAACTGTGGCTAAGACGTCCATTGGGCATAACCATTTGAACTTTTATAGGCGACGTAATTTCTCCAAAACATGGGTTAGTGTGGTGTTTCACATAATAAATAAATGGAAAGCTGCTATACATTCATCATTCCTCAATATTGCGGTAACCTAGATAAACATGTACACAGACAATGTTAATTTGAAGGTTTTCGTGAGCATTGCTAAATATGTAGAAACTGTACGTACGCGTTGATCACTTTTAACCACACTCCCGAAATTAACGTATCCTGTAACTATATCGCAAACATTCAAGTGTGCTGTACGGGATCATTTGAATTTTTAGGCAGCTTATGTAACTCCACGTGAAATCGTTTATCATCATAAATATGACATTTGCCAACATTCGGCAACATTGCTGCAACGCGAAAAAAGCGTGTAAATGGCAGTTTCTCATGCGTTGTTTTTAAACGTTACATGAATGTATCCAACGTTGGCCCACATTTGGCAACATTGCTGCAACGCAAGAAAATGTGCATGTGGGCAACATTGCCTATGCGTTAAACGTTGCGTGAATGTTGTTGGATGCGTCCAACACTGATTTTACGTTGGCCCACATTTGGCAACATTGCTGGAACGTGAAAAAACGTGCATACGGGCAACGTTGCCCATCCGTTGTTTGTAAACGTTGCATGAATGTTTTTGAATGGGTCCAACGTTGGCCCACATTTGGCAACATTGCTGAAACGTGAAAAAATGTGCATACGGGCAACGTTGCGCATCCGTTGTTTGTAAACGTTGCGTGCATGTTGTTGAATGTCTCCAAAGTTGGCCCACATTTGGCAACATTGCTGTAACGTGAAAAAACGTGCATACGGGCAACATTGCCTATACGTTGTTTGTAAACGTTGCGTGCATGTTGTTGAATGTCTCCAACGTTGGCCCACATTTGGCAACATTGCTGCAACGTGAAAAATGTGCATACGGGCAACGTTGCCTATACATTGTTTGTAAACGTTGCGGGAATGTTGCTGAATGTGTCCAATGTTGGCCCACATTCGGCAACATTGTCACCACGTTGTGTAACGTTGCCTAACGTTACACAACATTGGCAACACGGCAGAAACGTTGCGGCAACAATTTGTGCTACTAGGGCAGTGAGCACTCTGCGTGCCACGGACAAACTTTACATGAACCGTAGAACCTTGTGCTCCTTTTCTCCAACAGGGCCTTTCAGCCTCCTATTTTGAATGAAGTCATCCCATCCATTTCCAGGTGCTACGTAAAGACGTTCACACAGTGATGTTTTACGTAGTCGCGTTTGGTACAAGAATTTGAAAATTGCTGGTAGTCATTGCCCCGTCATTCGCCGTTCAAGAGTGCTAGAATCTTGTACCAAGGAGATCAACAAGGTCATCAATGGAAGTTCATTCGTGGTTCAGCCATATATCAGTGTTCGCGTATACTTGCTGCTGCAAAGATTGCTGTCTGCAGGTTATTTACGGTTTGTTGCACCACTCTAATAAATGAAGAAATCAGAAAAGCATCTGTCTTTCGTATGCAAACTTCTGTCGCACATGGCGTGTCTTGAATAATGCTCATGATGGTCAGTGCAGACAAAAACACGGCACAGGAAGAGAGGGGACACGAGAATGAGCGTTCTCTTCCTCTGCCATGTTTTTTGTTTGTGCCGAACGTCATGATGTATCTTCCAACTAGCCCGATTTGCTACTCTATTGAACATGGTCGCAAAACTGCTTTCACTGTATTTGCCTGTTAAAAATAATCTCTACATTGATAGAAACAATTTGATTTATAGTGATATTGAGAAATTATTTGACTGAAATCAGTGTGTCAAACCGAAAATAGATACCGGTTCAGTTATGGTTCGGGTTTAGGGGAATTTATTTTGTTCCATTTCAATTCTGGTTCTACTAAATCACAACCTGAACCGGTTTGCAAACTGGTTCGCAAGCTTGAACTGGTTCGGTGAGTTAAATGATTACCGAAGCGCGAAAAAAATGTTTGTAGTTTAAAGCGATCACAAAAACTAAATAAAATTTTGGTGCATTCAAAATACAGCTTTTTCCCATTAAAGGGTGTGCAATTTTAAAGACAACAGTAAGCATTGAGGCCAGATACTAAGGAAAACAGATGAAGGAAAACAGCCCAGTCCTCATGTTGTCCAGGGCACGGGCGTAAATTATGTAGGGCCAGATCAGAGGTGGGGCGTGCCCCCACCGAGCTTTTTCAGAGGGGGTGACCGCGAAATTTCGCGTGGACCCGTAACTTACCCAAGAGGAAAGGGGGAGGGGGGGGGGGGGCGCTGAGGCCTCCCACACTCCCGCAATTTTTCCGGTCGGCACCGTGCTTCCTATTATGCGTGGTACGTAGTGTGTAAACAAAGGCGGGTATACTTCTAAAGTACCGCTATTGGAGGAAGCTTTCAAATGCCTGTCCAACGCCCGGGCACTTTCATAGAACAAAGCGCCCAAAACGATGGCAACCTCGGCTAAGCTAAGCGGCGGACGCCGAACACGCGCCATGTCTCGCCCGACACTCAAATGCGTAGCGACATGTCACCGCTATCGCCACGCAGAGAATAATCAGCCGGTTGGGTCGTAATCCTCTGGAAAAGCACCCTCCCTCTCCACACACTGAATCCGATCAAACAATAGTGGTTCGAACCTCCCGACCTCCGAAGTCGAGCACTGTTCAACTTATGCCTGTCCAAGCAGCTTCGGCTGTTGGAGTGGGCTGTAGCAACTGGCAAGGTATATGTGGTCCTGGAATGAAGACTTCACCTACTGAAGACCACAATAACGATGTTTATCCTCCTCCTCCGAAGAGGAAAACCGCGCACGACTTCAACTTAGCAAAGAAGATTAACTCGTCATGGTGTGGCGGGTTAAGCAGGGAGTGGTCTGCAGTAATTGGCGGCGGAAAAAGTGGGACCACCGGCCATTGATGGGTGAAGGAGAGAGAACCGACGACCTCTGCTTGTCAGAACCGTGTGCAACACAGCGGCACACCAGACATCTAAGCCACCTGCAAGGTGACTGAACAAAACGGTGAGTCATATTGCGCAAAATGCGTAATTTAGATTAATGAGGTCCGTGCGTGGGGCTGAGAGTAAGGCTGTGTTCTGCGAGTCACCCGTTCATATCCCCTCTTTTCACGTTAATGTCAAGCGCGAAGGGTGTCTTTCAGTGGGGTTCTTCTGAAAGCAGTGCTGCAGACGGAGACACTATCGCCCCTTTGATTACACAGATTTGTTTTGCTGTATTTCTCTATAACCTAGGAAGCTCAGGAACCGTGGGAGGACAGAAGGGCCGCACTGCTGCTGTCAAAGCTGGTTCCACACTTGATTCTAAACTTGAAGGCATGACGGTCCCTATCTCTACTACAGGCAGACGGCGGTCGCGACAGTAGTGAAGCCCCGATGGCCATCTTTGGTCTCTATCACAGCAAAAGCCCTGCCGTCCACGGCCACTTTTTTCCTGGATGGCGGACAACGAGACCAGTGTATATGGAAGTGCCTTAGTCACAACAATAGCAATATTTCGCAACTACAGAAGCGCCCCTGGCTTTCGGGGAAGTCATCCTCGCATTAAGTACCAACACACAAATGAGGCCTCGAATTAGTGCAAGCCATTTTCTTCAACTGGTTTATCCTTGCATGATTACTGATGTCTTTGACGATAGAGCTTGCAGTGGGCCTTACCAGTGTGTATCATTTTTAAATTCTCTGACATTTCAATAATCATTTCCTGGGATTTAAATGAGGTCATTATTACGTAAGTGTCTGCGAGACCGAAAATTTGTATTCCGCTTCATTTCTTGAATGCAATATTGCGTTGGATAAACATAACCGCTCAAACAGCTACAGTCACCGATACCATCACAGACAGTGGCGAGCCTCCCCCCTTTATGCAAATATATTGAACGGTTGATAGAGAGCCCATAACGAAGCAGATAGGTAGCTTTGGGTATGGAAACCATAAGTACAAAACTTATAGACATTTAAATATTTTATGGCGTGCGAAGTTGGAGTGAGTTTCACAGAGTTTGTCAGGACAGTGTTAGCATCACTACATGAAGAGTTAAAAATATACTTGTCATTGCTGCAAATTTAGTTGTTTGCTTTTACAGGCACGCTACTCCACATTATGTAGCGGCTGCCGCGTGGTGCCTGCTGTTATCATGACTTTTCCTAGCATGTTTCATTCAAACGCATGCATGCATTGTAACACTTTATTTGAAAATTATCACAGCAGCATGCGCAAGTGAAGAATTATCGTATGATGCGAAGAAACAAACGTGCCTCTTTGGTAGATATTTTCTTCATCTCTTTTTTTTGCATTGTTTGAGGTTTTGTGGGCGCGCAAGTATCGATCTTTCAATGGTCAGCCAATCTGGCATGACAAATAAATGGCGGAGTTCAAATACGCCACAGATTACAGCCCCCCTCAAGGGTACAAGACAGCTACGCCTCGCCCCCAACCGGGTCCGCCCTAATATGACCCTGCCTAGATTCACAACTGTTGCTAATATACTCCACAACATTTTCTGTGGCACACGGAAAAATCTTTGAAAAATCGTGAGCATTACCTAAGTAACAAGAATTACCAAACAATTATCACCATAAACAACTTTGCAGTTCTTAGCCAATCGCGCATGTCTAACTTAGCTTCTTAGCCCGAGCTTTGGTTCGAACATCATGGTCGCGGTCAACCAAAGCTATACTTCAGCTGGGCCAATTACGGACAGTTTCCTACTAAAATACTGTAGTTTGTAGAATTTAAGTATGCGGGCCACGCCATTATGCATGTTTTCATGATGCACTGCGGGAAAGAAAACGCTGACTTCATTCGAGCACCGGCGAACGCCCAAAGCTCATGCTTGCTCTGTAGAACTGTCCGTGCTCTCTGTTTTCTGGAGGACTAAATAGCTGCCAAAGGTAATTTAGATTTCTTGCGTCCCTAATGACAAGGTTTGTATGAGCCGTACACATGAAAGAATTGCTCCCAAGCTCAAACACTGCAAAGAGCTGCATTATCGTTTAGCACTAAAAACGGTAGTATGTACTGGACTGAATAATGGCAGTGCACGCGTCTATTAAAAATACGTCATTTCCTAATGTTTGAAACCAAAATAAGTGTACTCATTATAGTGCCTTCTCCAGCATCTCACAAAAAAATTCCAAACCCAGCAAGATTTTGCTTATTTTGCACAGAACATGAATACCCGCAAGAGCATGATCAGACGCAGCCGTCTTTGAATTATTAATTACAGTAAAAGCTCGTTGATTCGGACTCGTTCAATTCCAACTTAAAGTTAATTCGAACTGACGTCCGGGACCTGGAACAACACTGCGTATATTAGACGCGGAAAAACTCCCGCTAATTCGCTCGCATCGGTGTTCGCAGCGGTTAATTCAAACTAGCAGCCCCGGCTTACACCGCTCCTCGGAAGTGGAAGCGGCCCATGGTGAATGGGATGCGCTGCCAAACCAAACCACAGACACTCAAAACGACAACAGAGAAGCTCAAGCAAATGCCAGAGCGGCAGTTCTTAGGTTTGCTTGGACAGCGACCGCCGTCGCAATGGCAATGCTCCGGCACATGTCGTTGAAAGGCGCTATTTTTTGAATTCTCGAAATCACCTGCCGCATCAGGCGTTATTCGCTATAACAAGTCCAGATGTGGTTTTTCTGGGGTCTAGCCCCCGCAGCCAGGCGTGACGGCCGATCGTAGCGCCCACCTGCACTGATTCGAACTCCGCTTTATTCGAACTAATTTAAGATCCCCTTCTAGTTCGGATTAACCAGCCATGACTGTATCTTCTTTTGCCAAAATAAGGTTCTACATACATTTAATAGTGAACATCGCAGTGACTTACTCTACCCTATCAAGGAATGCGACCTAGGACCAGAGAGGTTGCCCGGCCCAGACAAGTTACAAATTAGTACTCGCCCTCAGTCAGAACAAGGGCCTTTATGCACCAAGCATGGGGAACTTGACAGAGAATAATGTAACTATTTTAGAATACCAAAGGAGAGCTCATTACAGTACACTGGACGTTGTTGGGACTGTACCGAAATGTTATCCAAATAAATTATATTATTGTGGATGCCACACTCATCACACACATACATTGTGGAGCTATCGTCATGTACTGCAATGTCTGCAGAAGGTGCCCGTGCGTGAATTACGTCCTCTATCACTGGCGCCAGTTTGCACCATGGGGCATCCTGATTTTCGTCCAGCTTGCAACTTCATCTGGCATTAAACAACTGTAAGATTCAGCGTCAATATCATAAGAGAGACCTCAAAGGCGCTTGTAAGCTACCGAATCGGTATATGCAACCTTAGCCCCTAAAGAAAAAAAATGATGGGTACGTTAGAGCACTGCATGGGCCTGATCTTAAGGCCCGAGCCCGCTTTGTGAAGCCCGAGCCCGACCCGGGCCCGTAACACCGAGCCCGGGCCCGGCCCAAGCCCGGGCATTCATAAATGAGCCTAGCCCGGGCCCGGCCCGGGCCCGTCATCTCAAGCCTAGGCCCGGCCCGGGCCCGGTCCTTTATTTTTGAGCCTAGGGAGGGCCTGCGTGTGTGTGACCAGGCCCGGCCTTAGACGATGAAGAAAATTTGTTTATTATATTTGGTCCAGTGTCTTCGTAGCGGGAAATCAGACGGATCATCTAGGCTGTACAAGCACGTCATGAATTGAAACGCAAAAAATAAGGGTTTAAAAGTGCACGTAGTTTAGCTAACACGTACTGTCTGCAGTTCATGCCACATCGGCGTAATATAGCTCGTATTCTTACACGAGAGACACCATCACCTTTGATGACCAGACTCTTGGCAACTTCACGTGGTTGTCTCGGTCACAAGTTGGTAGTATTGCTGAAATTTCTTGCTCCCCATTTGAATCCACGAGTATGTGCGTGTGTTGAAATGTTTTCCCTGCAGTGGTTGTTAAGCGGTGGCACTTCTCTAGCACGCAAGTTTGATTTCCAGCCACGGCAGCCGCATTTAGATTGGTTTGACATATAAAACACACGTACATAGACATAGGTGCACAGCCCCAGGGTGTCTTAATTAATTGCTTCCCGCTAAGGCATTCCTTGTAACCGTATCTTTGATATGTTATGCACCAAAATATAAAATCTTGATGCAGTACATGAAATGTCATTAAAATTACAGTATAGTGACTATCAGACTTATATATATAGCAAAACACGTTTTTAAAACAATGTGTACAACTAACATCAAGAAGCGCGTAAAAGTAAACTCAGAATATTCATTTTTATGCTCTTTTCTACACTTCACGTCGGAACTATTAACGGCCGGGCCTATGAATTCAAGCCCGAGCCCGGCCCTGGCCTATGGCGTCGAGCCTGAGCCCGGCCTTGGCCCGCGGCACTGAGCCCGGGCCCGGCCCGGGCCCGCCGATAATCGACTTTGGGCGGCCCGGCCCGCGGTCCGGGTCGGGCCCGGGCCCGTGCAGTGCTCTAGGGTACGTGCCCGCACCTCCCTCCCTCCGGCTACCAAGGGCAACCCAGGCGAAAAAAACAATTGGAGGCCCAATCGGACTTGTTGAAAACACGATTGGGCCAAATAGAACCATTTGAAAATGCAAATGGTTCCATTTGACCCAATTGTGTTTTCGACAAGTCAAATTGGGCCTCCAATTGTTTTTTTCGCCTGGGAAATACCCTTTCTGCCTCCCTTTTCCCTCCTAGGAAATTATAAAAAGCTCTTCGCCTTATGAAACAAAAACGCTTGTACACGTTGGCGTTTTCTATCGGTCTCGTTGTGGGAGAAATCATGCGGATCGGCACTGGTGAACATGCGGCCACGAAACTGCTTGGCATCCTCACCTACAATGGCACTATGAAATAGGTCGGTGATTAGCGAATGTTTAAGATTTCCAATAAATGAGGTGTAGTTGTAATAGCAAGGGAATAGTGATAGTGGTACTGCACATTTTTCCATAGAGTAGCAAAAATGGGAAAGTATCGTCAAGTATTAACGTATGTTGTCACTGATAAGGCCTCATTTTCCCAGATTGCAAACATAAATGAAGATAAGCAGATTTTTTTTTCTTGAATGAAAGGAGGTGCTCGCACTTCGGTGCACTAAATTGTGCAGAAGCTCAGGCTGACAGCTGATCAACCAAAACTTCACCGCCCACAATCTCATGCATTCTTCCAAAAGCTCTTGCAAAGTAGACGCGCTAACTTTACGAAAAAATTTCGCACTTTTCTCCAGGTCAGGGAAATTACATCACAAAGCATCTGTGTAAAAAAAAAAAAAAACTTGTGTTATTCTCCCGCTTCCTTCTTTTTTTTTTGTTGAAATCGCAATTTTCTTTATCGAATCGGTCATCACCCTCAACGTTAAACCCCTGGAGAAGGCCTGCATACTGGCGAGTCTTATCCGTACATTAGCAGGGGACACATTTTAATACCAGCGGTGTACATTTTTCATCATTTGTAACAAAATAAATCCCACAGCGGCCATGTAAACGCTACCTGTGAATTCGATTATTTGGCCACCTAGGATAATCTGTTAGTAGTCCCCTTCTCGAGGGTGTGAGCCAAAATCTTGTTAAAAGTGAGCTCGAGCTAACGCTTAGTCGCTGTAATTTGCTCTGGTCACAGGAATGCATTTTGAGATAGCTGCTGTTATGAATGTGTACATCCCCATGTCTATGTTTCCATTCCACCTGACCATTGCCATCGTTCTGTCTGTTGAGTTGCAGAATCTTATAGCAGATTATGTGATTGCAAACAGGAAGGGTGATTGGACGCGTGAGTCACGAGACAGAACTCTTTTGGAAAGATGCTCTTTAACCTCCCTTCTCCTTTGAAACGAGTAGCAGGAGCAGCAGAGTAGGAAGTTAGACTAGCACTGAAAGAGAAAAAACAGCAGAACAAGCTTCAGAAAGAATGAGTGCTGGGCAAATGGACAGCACGGGACGGGCCTGCCTTTCCACATGTGTCATCTACTCTTTGCTAGTGCTGTTTTTTCTTCCAAGACAAAATACATTGTGCCTGCAAGTTCGGGGGATACAAGTTCTTGTAGAATGATGAAGTGCCTACTATAAGCAAACAGCTTTCTCTGGTATACCTGTTATCCTTATTTGGATACATTAAAAAACGGGAACTTGTCTGTTCTACTGGCTCTGAAACACTGATGGTTATACCAGGCACCACAATGCTCGCTGCGTGGTCGGTCAAAGGAAGTTTTGTCTAGAGCAATATCTACCTTTTGGTGTTTTGCTTATTCGATGGTCGAAGGCATCAAAAAAGAGCAGAAATTATTCATGTAGGAACTTGGTGCGGAATAATTTAAAACCATGTTTTGGGCCCTGTCCTTTCTGTTTTCCTGCAGAAACCCACTTCCCAAAAAATATTGGTGTATCTGATGCCCCAAAGCTACTCAGGACTCGATTATGAGGCCGACTATATACTGCAGGCCGGCAAAACGATTAAACCACCTGGAGATTTTTAATGCGCGTTGAAATCTCAACGCATGGAAGTTTTTGTTTTTCGTCTACAGAAAAACGGCAGCTGGTTGCGGTGACTAGACCCGCATTCTTGTGGTCAGCAACCAATGGCTCAGCCACTGGGCAGTCCTTGAGGGCCACACTTGTCAAGCATTTACTCTTTCCCGGTGTGCGACCATTTTAAAGAAAATTATGAAATGCACCAAGTATTCCCATTTCGGGTGTTGGCCTTCGTCGCTGCACCGTACAGCGATCTTCCGAATTGCCCTTACACAGTCACAACGCGGAAAGGGCAAACTCAATGTTTCACATCGCTGCAGGCTGCCGAGAGTGCCACATTTTGTTTGCTCAGCCTTGCGTTCTGCTCGCGCTACCAGCAGTAGCATACCATTGCTACATTGGTGCGCATACCTCCCCTCATGTAATGACGAACAGAACATTGTGTTGACTGATCTGAAGGCGAAAGTGAGCGAGAAGTTACGGAATTGATGGTGCGAAATAGAGAAGCACCGAATGGCATTGACTGCGCGTTATCAACAGTGGATGGTCAAACCATTTCATCGTGAACCGGTAACCGTTTTATTTCTTTTTTTGGTTCAGTTCCGGTCTTGGTTCAGCGTACTCAAAAAATAACGGTTTGGGTTCAGGTTCAGTTCCGGCAAAAATACCGGTGCGGTTCAAGTTCGGTTCGGTTCAGTACCGGTTCAACACCCTGACTGAAATTAACAGATCTGTACTGCATGGTATGTAGATGATCGGGATCATTGTAGCATGAGAGTCAAAAGTTGTCCAAGACAAAAGCCAGGAACTGGTCGTTCTTGTCAAGTTTCGCAATGTCAACGTTAAAGCCAGTGATGGTAACCACTGGTGTGTCTCATTCGATGTTCAGCCGTGCAAAGTTATCATGCATGATGGTGTCGACGTCTGTATTGGATTCTGCAGTGGTATTGTAGGCTTCTTCCATCACGACTGTTCACAACTACATCCACACAATTGCTGGCATTGGTCTCTGCTTCCAGCATCAGTGAGTATGTGCACTAAGTGCTATGTTGCCAGCCTAATGAGAGATTTAGGATTTGCATGGAAAGAAAAATCCTGGGGAAGTGTTGGCCAATACACCTCAGCAGGTATGTGCTCCTCTACAGGTAAGGGTATGTAACACTGTGCAAGTTCTTGGTCTTACACACACACTGAAATACCTGACCAACCAGAGGCTAACAACTTCCCTGTAAAACAGTGATCTGTGCATGGGCAGCCGACGTAATGGCTATAAGCTATTGATTGATTGATTGTAGGGTTTAACGCGCCGACGCAACGCAGGCGATGAGGCGCGCCGTAGTGGAGGGCTCCGGATTAATTTTGACCACCTGGGGATCTTTATCATGCGCCGAAATCTCGTACACACGGGCATTTTTGCTTTTCGCCTCCATCAGAAAAGCGACCGCCGCGACTATAAGCTACAGTGTCACTGTAAACCCTTGAAACCTGCTGTAAATGTACAATTATCGGCTATAAATGGTATTAGGCAGGAATAGACAATTTTATTTGCAACATAAGATAGAAGAAACGCTAAGTCTGCTTCCTGTCACTCTCGCAGTGTATTTGAAAGTGGGCGGCACACCCCAGCATGCACCTCCCCACCCCCGTGTCACTGATGCTTGGGGTTTGGCTCCAGCCACGAGAAACAGCGTCCAGGGACTGGTGGAGAAGATGCAGCGTACATCTCGCCATTATGCTTTACCGGGCATCCCAGTAGGAGCCTTGGTTGTGGTGTGATTCGAAGTATTAGTTTGAGATTATCTACGGGTGCAAAGCTGGAGTTCGCTCTTAGTGCTGGCCTACTGTGGGGAATGTCTCAGGTGCAGTAGCGGTTGTTAGGTAGCTTCTCTACGATGTCAAACAGTTTCTTATACTTTTCCTTCAGTTTTATGGATTCTCCGGTGGTCATAAGTCTGGCACTTGAGCCTGTGCCTTGTCATAGCGTTCTTGCTATTTCTGTTGAATAAATATTTTACATTGCTGTGGCTGCTGTGCCTCCAGCTCTCTGTTGAAATTTTCCACAAAAACATCATCCATGCAGTCATGCGTAATGTTATGCAATCTGAAGTTGACCAAGAGTCTAAATGCTGCACTCTTTGTTGCACCTAATGCAATTCTCCACTGCACTTGGGGCTGCGTCAAGTCCCAATCCCAACCACCCTCTCTCTTGGTAATGCTTTCCACTGCCAGAGTCATGCAGTTATTGTTCCACTTGCCCATCTGTTCATGGTGTGGCAGTAGGCACACAATTTGAAAGCTTTCACACATTTTCTTGAATTTTACACTAGTTAATGCAGCACATCTTTGTGATTACCACACTCAGTGGCCTCCAAATTTTAGCAATGTCCTGAAGAAACTGCGTAGCTGGTCCAACTGAAGTGTTGCTAGCAGTTCGCAACATGACGAACTTCATGAAACCATCAACGGTTATGATTATATACAAACTGCCTGACTTGCTCCAAAAAATGGGCCAAGATGGTCAAGGCGGATCGCATGAAATGGCTTGCTCTCCTTCTTAGTGCCGTGCGGCTAATCCGGTTTCTTCTAGGCAGGCATTTTGTGGTAAAGGCACTTGAACGCCCGGCTATGTACCTTCTTATGTAGCGTTTCATTACTTAACTAGTAGGTTTTTTCCCCAAGGACACTCATGGAAGGAGTGTCCTTTTGCTTGCCATTGCTCAAACAATGTTGCAGCCAGTTCCCACTTATCCACAGCAAAATGACCAATGACCAATGTAGATGTGGCAAGTCTTCGCAGCCCTCTGAATGTCGGTCTTGGGACGCTTTGTATGAGCGTATACCTTTTTTCACAAGGCATGCTCTTCCTTCTAACCTCTCCTTCAGTGCCAGGATCTTAGGATCACTCCACTGAGTATAGCAAGGCAGTCTTCGATCTCTGTGCTCGTGGCAAAGATCTAGAGATTGTCACATGGGGTTGTGTGGAGAGCAGCTTAGTACATCAACATGTGCCATGGTTGTGCCCTTTCAATACTTGATATTGAAAGTGAACTCTGGCAAACAAATCCACCCTCCGCAGACTCATGGCAGGAGTGTCCTTTTGCTCACCACTGCTCAAACAATGTTGCAGCCAGTTCCCACTTTGAAGTTTCTTCAATTAGCTAGCGCCGGAACTTCTCCAGCACCCACACAACTGCCAACTGTTCCAGCTCGCACGTGAGGCATCTCACCTCGTACTTGGTTGTTCGTCAGCTGGCATACACGAGGCAATGAAGCTCCCACTTTGCTCACTCATAAAAGGATGGCTTTCAGTGCGTGCTTGCCGGCACCTATGTGACATTGTGTTCTTGAGTCGAACACAAGAGGAGTCAAGATAAGCTTAACAACCAGTCTCTTCTGCAGCTCAGCGATGCAGCATCTCACTCTGCAGCCCACTTCCAAATTTTGTCCTTAGAAGTCAGTTTTGTCAAAGGCTTTGCAATAGTAGTGAACCCCTTGGCAAATCATTAGAGGTAGCTGGTGCGGACCAGAAATCTGTGCACCTAATGCACGTTCGTTAGTCTTGAAAATTGAGTGACACACTGAAATTTGAGAGCTCCCGAAGGTACTCCTTCTGCAGACATGTCACAACTGAGGTAGTCGACTTTGTCGCAGAAGTAGCACTTGCTCAACTGCAGCATCAGTCGTGCTCCTTGTAGACCTAGCTTTGAAAGTCTTCCGCATGTTGTCAAGTCCCTGTTCTACGGTTGCTGTTGGGAGCAAGATGTCATCCATGTAGGCAAGTGCTACAAAGTACTGCAGGGATCTTAGAACTGTGACGACTATGCATTAGAATACCACCAGTGCATTGGCCAACTCAAAAAGCATTTATTTGAATTCATAGTGGCTGTCAGGAGTAACGAGTGCGGTCTTTTGTGTAGCAACTCATGGAAACCTCGCAATAATGATATGCCAAGTCGTGGATCGTTAAGCGCTTTTGTAGAAGCGGTTCAGCTGGTCGTCAATTAGTAACAGCGGGTACCTGTACTTTTTTTATCACATGGTGAAAAGTGCAGAACTAAACGAAAATTTGCACTCTCCCGTTTTCTTTTGCACAACGAAAATAGGGCTGGCTTCAAAGTCAAGTTGATAATGATTCCTGTTTGCTTTAGTTCTTCGTTTATCTCTTTCCAAGTGAGCCCTCTCTGCAAAGTTGGTAGGGGCAGAGTCTTACTCTATCAGTTGTCTGCTTATTTTTCATTTTCACTGCACTTCTGTGCCCAATCTCAGAAGTGTCTCATACAACGCAATTTCATTACTCATAATGAGTTGTTCCACGATTTCTGCAATACCTGGCCCCCTTTTTATCTTTGTATAACCTCTGCCATGGCTGACTGATATTGAGTTCTCGCACTGGTGTTGTCTGGATAGTAGATTTCCTGTCGTGCTACCTGCCCGTGTTCTTTGATGTCCAGATTTTGGTTTAACATGTTCATGATGGGTAGGCATGTCTCGTACGCTTCATTCACATTAATGATGCAGCGTGGTATGCAGTGCTCACGTCCTTTTTGGCACCTAAATTGTGCATCGAGTAACACATCCGTTTGGGGGAATGCTGCCCGCGGCATGGAGCTTGACGGATTCCACATACTTCGAAGGAATAACGGTGAACTGTTTGCCCCAGATGCAAACGGACCTATAAGCAAACTGAATGCTGTGGCTGAGGTCAGACCAATGCAGACGAAGACTAATACAGATGATAAGTGCACCATCCTGCCAGTCTGGCTCATTTTAAATCAATAGAATCTATAGTTCAGATCAAGAAAGGAAACTGCTACTTTTGTAAAACCCGCCAGTACAGAGCTGTCCCACCATCAAAAAATTCAGTTTCTGAAGACAGTAGCAAAAGCTCATACAAAACTTTTACCTCAAAAATAGAAGAAATGTTGCAGATGGCCTCTGCATTTACGCCTTCAGATGAGACACGTGATAGCATCAATTTGTTGCCAAGGAGCATTTTGGAACAGAGCTGCTGCATTCACCACCCATGCTCTCGAAGTGCTGAAGGTCAGCTAATAAAGCAAGGCTAGTATGTAGCAGCGGTTTCACACACACCGTGCTCTGTACAGAGGCTGCTCAAGAGCGCAACACTTTTTTTATTAGATCTACCAGCAGTGCTTGCTTGGGCTTCAATAAACGAGTGGCTCAACCAGTTATCACCCAGTCCCTGACACACTGTTCCAACGTTTTGTGGGGCCTGCACTAAAGAGTCCCTTCTCAGGACAAGCTAAGAAGAAGAATTGTAAAGGGTGCATCAGTGTCTCCAATCTCTTTTTTCATTTAGTCTGACTGACTGGTTATAAAATACAGCAGTGATGTCTTGTGATCTTCCAAGCTTGTTTTAAACAAGCCATTACCTTCTCGTAGCTTTTGTCATCACACCTTTACATTAAATGCCTTCTTTTTGTGGGGCGACTTGATGCATGGTTAAACGTTACTGATAACTCAAGCAGGACAGTGCTGCTTATGTAGATTGAATGTTACGAACAGAAGCAGTGGTGAGCACACACCTTTTCTACAGAAAAATGATGCCCCACACCACCATGATGTGTGAACCGGCTATGCTGCTTGGGTGGCAAACATCAGTGCAATGTGCCCATACACTGCTGCACACGGAAACAATGATTCACTGGCACTAGCATTGATGGGGGTAGAATTCACTTCACTGCGCAGGCGTGGCGCTTGCCGTTATCACGTTTCCTCTCTTCTCCAGCAGAGCATCATTGTTGGCGAGCCTATCAGCATGCCTCCTTAATTACATTCACACTGCAGCTGCGCCTGATTCAAGCTTTAGGCATGTGCTCGCTTCTGGCTGCTGCCATCGTGGTTTCCGGTTGGAGATGCAGTCATGGCAATCAAGCGTCCGCCAAAAATGTGCCACCATTGCTGAGTGAGCCTAGTGACTCTACTGCGTTAATAAACATCCGAATAAAGGTGGTTTTCTTAACCGATTTAATGCAGAAGATATATCACAACACATCAGTAAAACGTCATAATAAAAGCTGTTCAAGAAATCTTGCAAACAAGTTTTACACTACGAGTTCATCACCAGTAGCAACAGCCTTTTTGAATATCAGCTTTGCTGCAATGGATGCAAAAAAAGGAGAAAAAGCGAATAGCAAAAAAAAAACATCACACATGGGTATACAAGACTAGTCAGTTTAGGATGACACATCCTTAGAAAGTGCTTTACGCATTCACAATACAAAAATATATGACACATCATATAAAGTGCTGTACACCACCACAATCTGGAGTACCAAGACGCATGCTTCAAATTGGTGCATCGGTCTAGACACTCTAGTGTCCTAATAAACAAACATCTCGCATATCATCGTATATACTATACATTGCATAGTCTAGCATTGTGTGTGGTTCCAACAAGAAAGCCCTGGTAAGTATTGCAAGCCTACTCGCGCAGGCAAGCAGGCAGGCGGACCCGTGGGTGCGGTGGCCACCCCAAGTGTGCCAAGTTGTCCGCCACACTGATACATGGTAAAAAATAAAAACAGCAGCTACCTCACAACAACAACGGAATAGGCAGAGTGAGATCAATGTGATCAGGCCAATGGTTGCTGGTCCGCGGCACGTGTCCATTTGATTAGTGTCTCTGGGGATCGGTACAGGAAGATCAGTTTGGCAAAGAGGTCCTCTTCGAGGCTTAATTCGCGGCTCTCTCGCACAAGGTAGATGTCGAGGCAAAGCTGAAGTACGCGGTCCACATTTGGCATGTCGTCAAACATTATGCTGAACGCACTGCCCGCCATGAACCCACGAATGAGTCGAGACACGACGAGCACAAAGGTCGTGTACAGCCCAACAATTCTGAAATGGAAAAAAGAAAAGTATGTACAAACACATGCTGCGAGCAAACACTCCAATTGCCAATATGAGAAAAAGAGACTTGTCCCTTCTACACTTAGAAAGAAAATCGTAATATACACTGATGTACCAAATCCTTTTATTTCAGAAGAGTCCAGCCTGCACTAAATGCTTGAAAATAGCTTTGTGGCATTATGAGGCTTCATGCAAACTCATGCTAACTATAGCTTTACTGGTTATGACAGATACAGGTGATTTAGCAGGAGTTCCGCGAAGCGAGTAAGAAAGACGACGACAGGCGGCCAAAAAATTTCAACCACCAAGTAAAAAATGTATGAAAAACTGTAACACAATTGTGTTGCAAGAGTGCAACATTCTCTCAATGCCACCTGGTCCGATCAACAGTGCATTTTTTCTTTTTTCTTCTTTCTCCACCTGTCCCCCTACTCAGCTCCGAATGCGAAACTCCTATCTCACCCGTCAGCCAATCAGTGGCAAGTACTACTCTCCCCACCTGCCAACCTCCTCTCTAGGGCTTCACAAATTGTGACTAGAAAATCTTCAGCATCTATACTAGCAAATCTTGGACAGTTAGCCCAAGAACACATCACAGTGAAAAGCACAGATATCTGGAACAAATGTTTTGGGCCATGTACTCATCCTGTACATGGCTTTATACTCTGGCATTACAGCTGATTTGTACCATATTAATTATGACAAAAAACACACACACTTGATAACCTCCCCCCATAGGAGCCCAGCTTACAGCAGCAGCCTACTTTTTCATGAGCACTGAGGCTCTGAGTGTGAAAATGCAGTAAGCAGAGGATTGGAAACGACTTCACTGCAGCATCAGTGCAGTCATTCTTCCCATAGCCCCACCCATAATAATGGGAATTGAACCTACAATGAGCGATGTCAGGGTCAGTTACATCCCATACAAGCTAATTTATGAACAGCTTTTAGTACAAGAAGTGTATTTAGCAATCAAATTATCTTGGGTATGCAAAGTCTCTCTTCCAGCAATCAGAAATTACCTACTTTTGATGCAGCTTGCATGATGCTTGCATGATGTTTGCATTGTGTTAAAATGACAAAACATTTTCATTATGACCGCTTTTTCCCGCAGCACATTTTTTTACCTCCTCCCCCTTGGAACGTAAAATCCAGTAAAAGAGTGGGAAGTAAATTTTCTTATCTGCAGTGCAGGAACACAATGCGGGCAATCTCTGTAGCCTTTTGCGAAAGCGCGCCCCATCTCGCCTCAACAGTGGGGTGACAGCCCCGTAAAACTAGGAGCTGGCGTACCCGTATCCCGTGAGCTGCGACAGCGCCTGGGGGAAGACCTTCTCATTGAAGACGACCAGGTTGAGGTCAGTGCAAGCGCCCTGGTCATCGCGCAGGAACGGGTACGGGTAGGCGTCGGTGCAGTGCTCCTGCACCTCCCACCACTCGCTGCGGGCGCTGAGGTTGTTGAAGGCGCCCGTGCGCAGGCGCAGGGTCAGGTTGCGGAAGGGCCCCATGCCTGGTGTGTCCAGGGCGTGGATCACGTCTGACTTGCCCTTGCGGAGCACCAGCAGGAAACGGGGCAGGATGGGCGGCACGGTGACGTTGTTGGGCCGGCCGCGCAGCATGTCGGCCAGGCTGGTGCGTACGTGCTCGTCCTGAAGGGCTACCGTTTTCTCGTTGCTCACCACCTGCTCAGCATTGGACTTGGACTCGTCGTCCATTGACCGGGAGAAGGCCCAGCTGAGGCGCAGCGGCACCGCCGTGCGGTTCAGCTCCGCTATCAGGGCCTCCTGGCTCGGGGGGCTCACCGTCCACACAGCTGTCGAGTTGCCATTCAGGGTCACCACCGCCACGTCAGCCGCGTCGTAGTTGGCCAGGAAGGCCTGCGCCGCTGCGTTGGACTTGTACTCCGCCTGCCCATGGGGGGGGGGGGGAGAAGCAGTTCAGCTAATAGCATCCTCAATGAACACACACCGGGGCTGCCCTCAAAACCAGCGCGGTGCACAGTGGCCCACGACGGTGTCACCGGCACGAAGCGTTGATGAAAGACAAACTGAGCGGTTCCACTCTAGCGCCATCTCTTGGGCTCTGAGAGCAACTCTTCAAAGCGTTGACAAGTGCCAATAGAGCAGCTAAATACGACACAGCGCTGCTACAAACTGATATTTATTGAAAGCCACCACACAACCTGTATCCCTCACACACGCGCGACAACGTACTCCTCCTAAACGGCCACCTACAAGCTGCTTGCCTGCTTGTAGGTGGGCCTGCTTGTAGGTGGGCCTGCTTGTAGGTGGGCCTGCTTGTAGGTGGGCCTGCTTGTAGGTGGGCCTGCTTGTAGGTGGGCAGTGACGAGGGCCTGCAGTCACTGCTTCTCCCTCAGCTACGGCAAAATATGTAGGCCCTTCGCGGTCTAGGCACTCCAGTGACTGCGCCATGTGGCACCTCATTCGAACGAAACGAATGCAAAGCACCAATATTTACTCCAAGTGGGTGGCCATGCAGCTTTCTTTGCACTAAGCAAAATTCCTACATTGCACATAATGTCTGTGTGCTCATATGATATCTCCGGCTATTATTAGTGCCAGTTAAGCCTGCCCCATCGCTGCCTGATGAATGTGCAAGCAACTCATCCTTGTCAACAACAGTATACAGATGTTTCTGCCTCCAGACGAGTGCGTCAACACGACGTCGCAGCAGCAGACTGAGGAGGAAGCCACTTCCCCGGTGCCGCTTGCGATGTAACTCGGGATTGCACCCTGGCGCTCTGTCGAATTTCTCTGTGTGCAATGGGGAAACCAGAACTTGTTCCGTGATGGTGCGCCCCGGTTTACCGAGAACAGATGGTGTGCACCAGTGGCTTATCAAGGATGCTATAAGCAAAGCTTGCATTCGGACCGGTCGGTTGCAGTGCATTCTCAAAAGCAATAGTCTCAAAGGAGGGACAAGCTACACATGTGGTGCAAGCTGAATAGATATTTACACCACGCGGTGAAGATACATAGGGCAAATTAGACGAAAAAAGAATGCAACGAAGAAACCGCTAATGTCGGAATTTTTCCATACAGAAGGCGAACTCTGATTGCGAAGCATTTACTTGCAGAAAATACAGAAAGCAAAACCCCCATGAAGTGCTGCCAGATTGAGGGAAATGTCCCACATTCCAGGGAAAATTTAGGTCAGAAGAAAAACAGGATTTGAGCTAATGTAAAATATGGGAAGTGGGAATATTGGAACTGAGCCATGCAGGCTCAGTCATCGGAACGGAGGCTGGTGCCTCCGCCCATGCAACCCTACACAGACCCCCGGCACAAGAGCACTCGCCTGCAGGCGGACCCAGCTGTCGTAGGGCAGCGGGCGCAGGTTGCCCTGCTGGGCCCGGATCTTGAAGATGGGCTCGTAGCCCCCCAGGCTGAGCTCCACGGTGCAGTCATGGGGCAGCAGGGTCTGCCCCACCGTGTTGCCCAGGGAGAAGAGCAGCAGCGGGAACCAGATGACCAGGATGATGGCGAACAGCATGACCCCGCCCAGGCCGTATTTGGTCAGCGAGGAGCGCCGCGAGCCCCGGGGCGTTGGGTACTCCTCCTCCGCCCGTCGCTGGCACTTGAGCAGGAACACGTTGGCAAAGATGTCCTCCATCTTCAGCCAGTTGCTCAGGTTCATGCTCGTGTCCGTCCAGATCCAGTCCATCAGGGAGCGCAGCTCGTACAGGAACGGGATCAGCATGTAGCTGGAACCGAACACCCGGGCTCACGCACGACACGCAAGGACTACAAACCGCTCTCTAGGATTTGCTCACTGAGAAGGCAGATAGACTTAAGATGGTAAAGCCTGCTTGGCACCCGTGTCAAGGAACAAAGAGTACTCACCCCTTGAAAAGGAAGTAGTTTATGTAGTTGTACTTCTTGCAGAAGAAATTGCCCAGGATCCGGGTGGGATAGCCCGATCGGATTTGATATGCAGAGAGGATCAGGTAAATGCACTTGATGAAATACCACAACTTTGGTGGCAAGTTCTTTTCCTCCACGAAGGATCGCTGAGAAATGCCAGGTAGCACAAAGAACATCCAGATATGGATGACAAATACGATGAACACCTGGAAAATCAGCTTGCCCAGGATGTACTTGCGCAGGTAGAGTGCCCGGTCAATCACAATCAGTGCAAACTGGGCTAACAGCATTATTAGGAAAGGCACAGGCACCTGCAAAGAAGAGCGTCGCTTGTAACGGCCATGCCATACGCAGCCTCTACATAAAACTGAGGGCCAAAAAAATCTGTCCTACTATTGCCTAATATGTACTACCTATAGGAGGTGACACCTACCTCATTCTTCTGAAAGTATGAGGCAACACCATCTTCAGATCCACCAGTCTGCAATAGATATCGTATCATTGCAGAAGCAGAACCACCTTTCAAACAACAGTAAAATTCTGTTTGTTTCCTACTGCAAAAAAAAGCCCATAGGTTTGTTACTCCCTCATCATGACAAAGAAGGCTATGAGGCATGTCGCAGTGCAGAGCTATGGATTCATTTTGACCACCTGCGGATTTTTAATGTGAAAGGTTCTTCAGCTGTGCATACCAACGTGCAAAGCTACAAGTCCCATGAAACAAGAAGCAGCAACATGCAGCAGCGCATGGCGTAAGAACATTTACCGATTTTAACACCGGCGAAAAAAAATCTTGCATATACTAATGCTTTGAATTTGCCTCCATCTATTTGAAAAACAACTGCTGCTACTGGAAAATACAAATGCACTTTTCCCAATGAGTGAAATAGACAAGAATCTTGTGGACAACAATACAGTGTAACAGCTGTAATAATAAATACGCTTATCAAGAGAAATTGCGAAAAAGTTACTGATTTTTATATTAAAATATATTCGGACTGTTTGGATGGTGCTACTCATGTTGGAGCTGAATTGAACATGGCATTATTTGCTTCAACATTTGAAAGTTTCGAATATTTCCAGAAGCCCAGTACCAATTACAGGAAGCGAGCTTCACTGCATCAACACAGACGTCCCTGCTATAAAGGTTCCGCCAACCATATGAAATGGAAGCCGTTTGCTGATGTGCGCAACGAGGCCATTCGTCACTGCCAAGCAGCCCACCACAACTTCAACAGGAATATGAACAGTGCATGAGACGCAGAAATTTTTGCTTTTTTTTTTTTATATGCAGTAGCTCCAGTATTAATATTTAGATAAAAAAAATTCTTGTGGGAGGAGATTAATCAAACATTGCCCCTATAGGGAACCTGCGCTGGGTAGGAGGCGCTCCGAACATTGTACACTGAGCGCCACCTAGGGGAGCGGCGCAGAAACTTTCAGTAGTAGTACGGAAGCAGACGATCCGCCCGTTACCGTGCGTGTATCGGCCTGCGCGCGGGTTGCGCATGAGCTGTTTTAACATATTTTGTGTCGTGTTTGCCAGGGGAGAATGCCGCCGGTCGTTTCGCGGTATGGATCTGCGAATTGTTACCAAGACTTTCTACGAGAACGTTTGACGGATGAAGGGCGGAAGCTGTGTACAGCAAGCTATGTGTACGACGTGGAGCTCTGCTGGGCTTGCGCAGCTCCGAGTTCGTGTTGCCCACTTCTGCATGTAGACAGAAAGAAGCTCCTTCCAGTGCAAAAAACCCCAACGCAACGGACTTGCGCGCGGCGAGTTTTAGAGGGGCTTCCCCAACAACCCGCAACCAGCCTGCGTTGCTCGGGTCGGCTCGGGTGTTGGGAACTTTAGGCTTAGCATTGTGGTGGATATTTGATCGCCGCTATCTGTATAATTGCGAATGACAAACCCTAACACAACTTTTTACCACACTATCATCCCCTTTCCCGCATGCGGAGCTTTATTTTCGCAATAACTGCGTTTTGATGCGATCGGTGACTAAGGGAGCTGCCGAGGCGTTTTGATTCTTCCGCACAGGTAGCGCCATCATTCGGCCACTCACCACACTTTGTAGTCACGACGGGGCGATCCGGAAAAAAAAGAGGAGGGGGTTTCGCACAGCAGTGGTGCACTAAAAAGGGCGTGCAGATTACTAACACAACGACTTCGTTTAGTGCACTAAAGGCTGACCTCAAGAATCGCTCCACCCACGATCAAGCATCACAAGGCTTTACACAGTGGTATGCCGATGAGGAAAACAATGGAACGTATGCCGGACGGTGCATGTTTTTGACGGGTAACCACATGCAGCTACGGTGACAAGCGACGTGAAAAACGTGCGTAACTCAATGTGTGCAACAAACAAATCGCGTGGGCGAAAGTGACAAGCGAAAAAAAGTTAATACACTGCCACCAATGCTCTCCGTCGTCATCGCTCGTCACTGCCGCTCGCTTGTGGGCCGCTGCTGACCGGCAAAAAACGCGAGCGACAGCAACGGCCCGTCGCCTGCCGCTGTCGTCGCCCCCGGGGGCCCATGTATAATTTTTTAGCCCGTCGCTGTCGCACACACTATCTGCTAGCTGTACCCGATGAGTTGGGGTTTTTACGTCGCTCGCCGCCGCATGCGATCACCCCTTCACCCCTCGAGTTGTCCTCCAAAAGCGCGCTGCATATCCTGGTGTTCAATGTGGGCTGCCATGGTGGGCAGTCTGGGCTGTGGATCTAATAAATATTTGCAAACTCATTGTTCTCCGCGCTCAGCCGCGCAAAAGTTCGCAACGTCAAAATTCTCTGCAACGAGAAGTCCGATTGCTTGCCTCGCCCGTCGAACCACCTGAATCCACCGCTATCGCCGCTCGACGTCGTGCGGTTTCGACGGAGAGGAGTAGAACGTAATATTCGCATGAATCCTTCCTGATTGTGGCACTGGGAGACACAGGAATACCTTACTTTACATGGCTTTTTGCGGGGAACGTTGCGACAACCGCCGCCGCCGCCAGCGTTCACAGCCACTTTAGTTTTGAGCGTCTGCTGCAGGTACTACCAAAAATAAAATGGCGCTCCCACTAGAGCGGCGCTACCTGTCAGTCAAAGCTCCAGCGCAGGTTCCCTATACGCTGCACAGTGATAGCAAAGGGTGCCCCAGGAGCACTTTAATTAAGCAGGTTTTGTTATGCTAACAAAGGCTGGGGGCCACAAAGCCTCACAAGGTAGATGGCGGGAGGTGTGGAGCACCCCCTTGTGCTGGCTGAATACATGAGCACATACACCTCGCATGGGTTAAAATGAGCCAACACATCCTCCACTTCCTCGCCTTTGTCCGCACGACCACACTGGCCTGGTTTTGACACTATACCCCCTCCCCCCCATTCTTAAGTGGCAAAGAAAATGTGCGGTGGTATAGACGATGACAAGATACCAAGGGGAATGCAGCAGATGGGCTTAAAGGGACACTGAAGTGAATTTGTCAAGCTCCCGTTTTTTCTTGCACTGCGTAGACTGGCTCAAATGAGCACACTTTTCATCGTTTATCCGGTTGACAAGTCGGTAATTATTTTACAAAGCGCGAAAAAAGAAAAACTACCATGCGCGGTTTGCGGCGGCCGCACCAACTAAACGCTGTGACGACGGGAGGAGACGCACCGTGATTGGATAGCATTCAAACAAGTTTCGGTTTTGGTTCTGTAAAACAACATGCTTGACATCCGACGGCATCGTTAGATGGGCATTCTCGATATCTCAGTAATCGTCGTACCGCGCTTCTGCCATGTTGTCGGCTGTAAAATGCATAAGATAAGCCTCCCAGGACGGCTTGGAATCGTAGCACTCCCTATTAGCTGAGGCCTACGCAGTGGATGAATGCCCTCCGCACCCCCGCAGACGCTCAAATGCCATGCGCTTTTCCCCCATATTTGGAGCTTGCCTCACTCATGCCTGTATCGTAAAAAGCGTGTTCGCACCAGGCCAAGGGTCTGTGGATTCTGGCCTGCGCCCACTGCCCGCAAGCAGTTTGTGCTTATGGCAACAGCACGCCAATGAGAACTCGCTAGCGCGCCAGTGTCAGCCTGCGCGGGTTCTGTGAACTATTTCGTGGAGCAGTGAACATTACGGCCCCAAAAAAAGGTAAACTCAGTATAAAAAACATTGGCCGAAAACAAGAAAAATCAACTTACAAAAAAAAAAAAAAAAAAAAATGCACCCTCGGGGATTCGAACTTGCGACACATGCAAAACAGTTGCAATAACATACCTAGCGCTCCAGACCACTCGGCCACGGGCGAGCGCTGCTGACCTTGGAAATATAAGGTGTGTGTGTGTGTGTGTGTGTGTGTGTGTGTGTGTGTGTGTGTGTGTGTGTGTGTGTGTATATATATATATATATATATATATATATATATATATATATATAAAAGGTATATAAAGTATGTATATATATATATATATAAGGTATTTTACACTTTTATTTAGTTTTAGCGCTTCAAGCAGTTTACGTGACTATTTGTTGTATTGCGCTCGTGCAGTAAGCGTCCCCCAAGTTTCCACAATATCTCACGTCTAGCAATTGCATTTCTTAGACGGAAAAGCGTTCGCGGATGTGTAGTCGTGCTGCTGACCGCTGTGCTTGTTCGCCGAGCGCAAAAACGTGCTTCCTGCACCCTAGTTTTACGCTGTACGGTAAAATTTTCAGTTGATTTTATTTCCTTAGTACCTATATTGACTTCCCTGACTCTTCTCCCGCCTTCAAGTGGCCTTATATCTTCCTACTGGCGTACCAGTCAGCGAGGCGTTGCATGTGCGCTTGTGCAGCGCTAGTGTGAAGCGACTTTGACTTGGAGCTAGATACAGTGCACAAACTAACAAAGTAAAGAAAGGCACATTCTTCCATTCCCAAACGTGTCCTGGCTTCGTTTAAACAGAGTGAACGAATTGCGACGACCCGTCGGCAACCGGCGGATGAAACGCTGGGCCGACTGACTCTGTCAGAAGGCCGGCGAGCGGTGCAGTAGCGCAGCCAAGTGCCAGATCATCTCCTCCTGACGTCACACGAAAATGCCACAGAAAATGGGCGAGGGTGCAGAGAGGAGGACAGCATTTTTGAATTGATTTTTCTACTAAATAAATTCGCGTAAACGTGCTCAGAGTGGTTGAAACAGGGCCTAGGGACTCCGGACTACAATGTGCGCTCGTAATCGCGCTATGTTTACAAATCCCTTCAGTGCCCCTTTAACATTGCACAAGTACAGCGGAATTTAAGACAAAGGACAAGAAAAAGATAAACAGGCAAATGCTGTAGCTCGTTCTCGTATTTTGCATTAAATTGTGGCCACCTTGCCCAGTTGTCATGCCCGGTTCCCACAGGCTATTTCGAAATAGGCTGGGGAAGTGCAAACGAAGAGCGGTTTTTTCACAACATTTTTTTTCCTCCATACAATTAGTACTCATAACTCATATTTTCTCACTTGCAGCAATTGTCACTGAGCTTACCACTGGCAGTCAATAAGGCTAGTTCAGCATATCTGTCACAACCTGCACAGAGTGCAGGGTGGCATTCCACTACTTGCCACTGCCATTTTTGGCCCTAATGTTTTCTCGTAGCAGACAATAACCTAGCCACAAAAAGGGGGACCCGAAGGCCCGTTCTTACGAGAACGTCAAGCTGGCTGATATCAAGGCTGCAGCAAACTGCTCGGTCAGTCTACAGTGCCTGGCCTTGGCAATATGGCCACTCCAAACAAACCCAGCAACCCACTGGCTCTCACAACAAGCAAGTTCATCAGCATACTAGAATTTTTTTGTTCACTGCAGTTTTTGCGCAAGTTGGGGCTTATTTAGAGTGAAAGCTTTTGCAGGTAGTAGGGGTGCGCAAATAGCAATTTTTGCTTTCGAAGCAAATAATGATGTAGTTTGAATGGTTGTGAAGCTATGTGAATATTTTCGTTTGAAAGAGAATACTGAGCGATTTTAAATAAGAGAAGTGAAATTTACGATTTCTGAAGCATGCTCAGTAACTAGACTGAAGAAAAATAAAAGGCTCGTGAAAAAGTTCTTAAACACTTTTCATGTGGCATAAAACATGCACAAAGGAGCTGCCCGCCGGTCTGGGCTATATTGATGGCGGCTTCCAACGATGGCGGTCCCCACAGACAATACAAAGCTGGGCTTCCTTGACTGGGCCAAGGCCTTGACTGGGGCAGCTTGAGTGGGACCAGCTTGTCAAGATGCCATAAGAGAAGCACCAGGGCACAGCTGGCCCCGTGCCAAGGAAATAAGAGGAGCTACACAAAAGCACATTGATGTTGCCCTTTAGCTGCACATCACTGGAGCAGCATCATCATTCTATCTAGTCTGTAGCAGAAGTTACGACCATTTGAAGTTTGGGCTCGGAAGGCAAAACCAGTTTTTCCGGTTCCCACATTCAAATCCCAACATTCAAACAGTCCCAATTTCTGCTACGGGCCAGATAGAATGATACTGTTAGTCTTATTGCGCTCCTTGATTTGTGCACAGTTCACTGGTACTTTGTTCGCCTGCATCACTCCAGCAGTTTTTTTTACAAAAGCTGTCAAAAAATTAAATATAAAAATCCGAATAAATTTGAACGTAGTCGCTTTACACAAAAACAAATTTTACATCTACAATCACAATGAAAAACTACACATTCCCCCAATTTTTATCATCATAACTGTAAAAATAAAGTTTTTGATCAAAAGACCCACTAAGTGGAGGTTTCTTCCATTGTAGATGTCACAAGAGAGCAAAAGTGTTGTTCGTCTTAACCATGGAGTTGGTGTTAACCAGAGTCTACTGTACTTTGAAAATTTATGTAAAATGTTCGAATAATGCTATTTGAGTCAAAGCTGAATCGAATATTGCGTTATTCACTGTGATATTTGAAAGTTTCAAATATTCGCACACCTCTACAAAGTAGGCTAGCAGATAATACGAAGGGCAATGTTTTGAACCCTTTTAAAGCTCAACACCAAAACAATTTATTAAGGAGGTTAACACGCTGAAGCGACACTAGGGCTACGAGGTGCGCTGAAGTGGAGGGCTCCGTATAAATTTTGACCACGTTGAGACCTTAAACATGCACCGAAATCTCAACACACGGGCGTTTTAACTTTTCGCCTCCATCTGAAAAGCGGCCAGGATCGAACCTGTGTCCTTGGGCTCAGCAGCACTACGCCTTGGCCACTGAGCCAAAGCGGCGGGTACCAAGACACTTTCAAATCCTCTACAATCAGCAACAAGAAAACTGCATGGACACAGCAACAAAACAACAAAGCAATACTTACACCAAAGGCCCAGTAGCCAAACACCATAATAAAGAAATTAATGAAGTCGCAGAAGAACATGTATGCATAGACATCTGTGGTGACTCGGTACACCGGGTGCAGCAGGTTTTCAAAGAAGTTACGAAATGGTTCGATGTAGTGGGATATGCTGCACAAAAAGGGGAAACAAAAAATGACGTAAGCAGAATGCGAGCGGCACTCCTACAGTCTTGATTAAATTAAAAGTATCATAGTTCTGCACGCAGAAAAATGCTGATTTGGTACAGTGAAAATGCAGGGGCTTGCTTGCGCAATTGTAGTAGTGCCTCTAGTCACACTTGATTTCACCACTTGAATCTTCCGACTGTGTCACTGCTCACATAGCATAGCACGACATTTCCTACCTCATTTCGATTAGAAATCTTTTTCGGGGCTGGAATTGAGCGAGTCACCGAAGGCGATTTCGAACTGAGCAAAGTTGCACTTTGTCTTTATAGACCCTTTAATTAAGTGGGGCATAGAGAATTGGGTGAGGTTAGGCGAACAGGTGAAGGCTTAAAGGCATGAAATAGCAGGCATAGTCTGTGCTATCCAGCTTGGCACTGAATTCCTGATCCACAAAAGATAGCAGAGAATGTGGAGAACTTTTCCAACATTAGTGAAAGGGTTGCAGCCATTGCGATTGAGCCACGGGGCAAGAATATGTAGGGGGCAAAACGGCCCATTGTGGCAAGCAAGGCCGAGCGACCAGATAATGTCACAATGGAAACCAAGGTGGACTGCAAAGTTTCGTAAAGGATAGCGGCACCGAATGGACGAAATGATAGTGGCCGCAATTCATACCGTCGCTGCGAAGTGAAGTGCCGATCGCGGTGGCCACACAGTTTCTTCACCCGCGGCAGATGCCGCTAGCTTAAAGGCCAACTGCACTCAAATTTTTGCTTGTCCAGATTTGATCCAAATAAGTAGTCTATGCTCTTAAAATCACCATGGCGAAATTCTTAGCTTCGGTATCACAGAGCACGCCAGGTACCTTCGTTCAAAGCACCCCCGAGCAGACGACGTATGCACCTGGTGGAGAGTCGCCGAAACCAGTTCCGAGCGGCCTGTGACGGAGGTTGGGGAACCTGTCCCGTGAAGCTCGCGTTTCTCCGGCGACTTGCATGGCGCTGCGCCGGTTGCAGGGATGCGTTCGGCCGGGATTTCTCTGCTACACCAGCGCGCTGTACCGCCGTCATCATAACATGTTCAAAACTAACCGCATCGGTAGCAATATCCGCGATTTTTTTTTTCAATGCGATAAAAATGATTAGAAGCCTACAAACTATTCACGCGCTTGCGAACGTTTCGGAGTTAGCAAAACTTTTTTTACTTGAAAATATTTTCACTCAAGGAAAAAAATAACGCGATACGAGTACTTACCCTACATTGCACCTACCACAGAAAGATATTTTATAAATTCTTGACCACTTGCACTTCCGCGTCCAATATTGGCCATATTTAGGCTGGCCCAACGCCAACCTCAATCTTTTAGACTTTTCCAAAAGTTTCACGACCTAACTAGAGTTGGTGTACACGCAGGTATAAACATTTGTGTGTCTTTTGCCTCACTCGCTAAGTGAACCAAAATCAGCCTTTCTTGTAGTAACAAATACATCCGCACAGATATCGGCCGTCGTCTTTGCGAAGTGCGAAAGCTAACAAAACTGCTCCTCTCCTAAACAATAAACTAGATTTTTTTGTTCAATTCTCAAGTGAAGTATTTACTTGTGGAAGAGCGTTAGATTTAGTTCACTTGAAAGTAAAGTGTTTTCAACAGCACATGCCTCTGGTAAAAGTAGAAAGCAGCGTTACATACAGTCGAACACGGATATATCGAACTCCAAGGGGATCGGGAAAAAATTCGATATATCGATAATTCGATATATAAAATACGCCTATCTGAAGATTATCTGACAAATTTGCACATCACTGAGAGTTTTGTGAAGTCGTGGAAAACGGTAGTTTACAGTTTTAACCCTCAAGTCACGGAAACTCCGAACCGCAGCATAATGACCACCGCACTTTATTTATCACTGAAATGTCTTTGAGCTTCGCTTGTTTTTTCTTCTGCGTCGTAAAGGTTGCCAAATTGTCTTCAAGATTACAAACACGCACAAATGATAAAATCAACGCTGTACACTGCGTCACAACAGAGGCGAATAATGCTGACGGAACCTCGGCTGCAGTAGGCGGTTGGGAACGTTGTCAGGCACTGAGTGCCGTTATCTTCATTATCCGAACCGAACACCTCCCCCATCTGGAGGCGTGCAACGAAGTCGCTTTGCACCCGACACGCTCCTGAATGCCGGGGCGGGTTGTGCTGCATTCGCCTTTACGTCAACGTTGATGCGTGCATCGCCCTCAAAACTACTGCGAGGAATTCCGAACGCCTTTTCAACCAACAACTTTTTAGCAGCCTGCGCCCGATGAATTCCCGCCTTCGTTGCTCCGAAATGAATGCCTTGGACAAAACAAACATACAACGCCGCATCGGTCCCCCTGCACGAGCCACCAAACAGCTCAATCACAGAAAAAGAGTGCCTCCGGTCAATTTCTTTTGTTCCTTTATGTCCTTTCGTCCAACCACTATCCGCGTTTTAGCTATCATGGAGGTGCCCCTCGTGCTAGCGTGAAAACAGTTGTTGAAGGCCATCGAAGCGACATAATGCCGCTGACGCCGCCTCTGTCTCACCAAGCCAGGCAGCTCCTGCGATGAGTCAACATTATCACCAACTCCACCCCATCAGAGGAAGCAAACTTTCAGGGGCACCTTCGGCGCGGAATTCGATATATCGAATTTGCACGTGATCAGGAGTTCGATACACGCGCACAACAGTCCTATACTTTTGCATGGGATTTTCGAGGGGATGTTTCCACTGTTCGATATAGACAATAATTCGATATATCCGTGTTCGATATATCCGTGTTCAACTGTATAGGAAACTTTTTCGTGTTTTAGTGCATCATTTAGCTGTGGAAGCTGGCTTATAGTTTCAGACCACTTTTTTCATTCAATTCTCGATGTGCAGCAAGGTGAAAAATACTGGGCCGATATTCACGAAGTTGTTTGCACCTAATGTATTGTAGAAATAGTGATTGATCTCCGCCCGCTTGCAGTTTGTTCCCTTCAAAGTGATTGATGCGATTTCCGAGGCGCCGGCTAACGAAAGCTACTTTTCGATATCGTAGGAGCAAGTAGCTTTGTAAATCAGGGTCCACTTTTTTACTCGCAATGCCAAGAATCGCGATTCCCACAGTTATTCTGATGGAAAAAAATTACTGTCGGACGGTCTACTTCATCTCGATGCTATGCCGGAATTGTGCATAACTCCATTATCATGGGCAAACGTTGGTGGAAGTTCTTTTGTGGAAATAACAGTGCCAAACGTGACGCTACCATGCGCATTTGAAGGCGGCTCTGAGCGGCCGCCGGTGCTAGCGCGGCCGCTTCCGTTCCCTCACGTACGTCACGTCCGGCCGCCGGTAATGGCCACCTTTTCTATTCAGTTTCGGTTCCGAAAACGCCAATTTCGCGAGCCGTTTGCGTCGCGCGCGTTGATCTTTGAAACGCATTATTTTGAATTTCGCACCCTTTTTATGTGTACTATTAGGTGACATTATTTTTACGTGGTCGAAAATTTGAGTTCAGTTGGCCTTTAAGCTATTACGAGCGCTTGTGACATTATCTGGCCGTGCTACGAAGCCTCGTTTTCCCTCCTCTCTTATTCTTGCTCCGTGGATCAGGCTAAACAAGCAATACAGGTTAAAGATAGTACAAGTGTGTGCCCCAACATCTACCTACAATAATGAGGATCACAGTTTCTATCGGGATGTTGAATCAGCAACGGATAAGGTAAACGCAGGTACATAACAGTGACAGGAGACTAACGCAAAAGTAGGCGAGATGCAAGCAGGCAAACGTGCAAAGGGAAACATTGGAATAGGCAGCCGAAACAGCTGAGGGGATGAACTAGTATTTGTGGACACAAATAACCTGAGGATAATGAATACATTTTTAAGCTAAGGAATGAATAGGAAATGGACATGAAAAAAAATCCCACAGCTTAATTAAAACAACATTGATTTCATTTTAAGCGACAATTCAGGTGTTGCGCAGGATAATGCGGTGCCAAGCAAGGTCAAGAGCAGGGATCACAGATTTGAAAAGGGAAATAATCAAACTTTGCAGTCAGCAAGAGGCAGGGTGCAGGAGTTCAGAAAAATGCTTCTGCAGCATTAACCGGAGAAAGTGAACATAGCGCAGTCATACTGGATAACAATCTAAAGACAATCACAGTCAGAAGTACCTACAGGAGGGAGAGAACTTAGAAAGGAAAATGGTGAACTAAGAAAATAAAGGAACTTCGTGAAAAACACAGGAATAGGAAAGAGTTACCTAAGAACAAAGCAGCTACGTAATCAGAGCCGATTAGATTAACAGAAGTAAGGACAATGACATTTGTAGCTGGAAGCGCGACTGTATGCTACAGAGATAACCAGAAGAAAAGGCAAAGCAACAAAATTAAAGCGGGAGCTGGGCAGCAAATACACAGCTGGACCAGCAGTTCTCGCTAACACAGCAACCAGTGCGACTCACCCATCGCCGATCTTGCTGAAGTGCATGAACGTTTCATCTATACCGCTGCGACCAGGTGCAACATCTGGAGGGTAAAAATAAGGCAGCATTGAGAAGAAAACCATGCAACAATCAAACTTGCCCATATGGCAAGCATATACAGTAAAACCTTGCTACAAGAGAGACCACAAGAGAGACATGTCTCTTGTAACCAGGGCCTCTTGTATGCAATGTTGCTAACATGGCGAACATAGGAAAACCAACCAAACCGCCTTCATTTAAATCTCTCTTATAACCAGGTGTCTCTTGTAACAGTGTCTCTTGTAACGAGGTTTTACTGTGACCATATCGAACAGGCAGCACAGAAAGGATGGGACAAAAGAAGAATTAACGACACAGCGTGAATTCTGAACTGAATTTTATTAGAAAAACACACACACATATATACTCAACTCTGAAAAGCCACGTGGCTTCCTATCATGTCATCCGCGATTACAGCACAGGTAAAGCGTTGCCAAACTGCACTGCGCTTTTTGCACTGCCTGTTCGATATGGCAGTTTGACAACGCTTTACTTGTCCTGTAATCGCGGATGACATGATAGGAAGCCACGTGGCTTTTCAGAGTTGAGTATATATGTGTGTGTGTTTTTCTAATAAAATTCAGTTCAGAGTTCACACTGTGTCGACGTTAATTCTTCTTTTGTCCTGTCCTTTCTGTGCTGCCTGTCCGATATGGTCACTATGAACCAACTAGCCCAACTTGCCACCCTTCTGCAGGTTTTACTGTATTTAAAAATGGCACTGAAAGCAGACGGTACACCATTGCCTGAACCGAAAAATGCACGTCAAATGGCTTGGCAACTGTGTTGCGTGCGTGAAACATTCGCTCTCAGCCCATCTGGTTTGACCAAATGAGAAGTTTCACTATGGTGCTCCCCAACAGATGGCTTAACACTTACCATGTGTACACTTACTACAACAGCACTACAACAAAGCGACCTTACCAATAATCAGTCCAAACACTGGCATTCTTCCAGAACTGTTCGTAACCCAAGTTGATCAATTAGCATTGCGTACTTTCCTATTCGTGTTCTTCCGCAACATTTTTTTTTTCTTTTTTTTCCCTCCTCACCATCACCCTCACCTAATCCACCCGTCACTGCCCTTTCCTCAGTGTGTTAGCTATTTTTCACAAAGCCGATAATCGGCACAGACTCCACCTCCTCACCTCGGGCCAACCTCCTCTCACTTGTTAGCCAATCAGCGTCAAGTTTCGTGGCCATGTTTTTTTAGGGATCTACACTTCGCGAACTACAAAACCTTGGCCCAAGAACATTCCACATTCGACTGATTGTGGGGTTTAACGGGCCAACGCTGCACAGGCGGTGAGGCGCACCGTAGTGGAGGCTCGGAATTAATTTTGACCACCTGGGGATCTTTTAATGCGCGCTGAAATCTCGAACACACGGGTGTTTTCCCTTTTCGCCTCAGAAAAGCAGCCACTACTGCCGGGAATCGAACCCACATTCTTGGGCTCAGTAGGACAACACCTTGGCCACTGAGCCACCATAGCGGGTAAGCATGCAGTAGGGACATAATACCTGAAAGTGGTCACATGCACAGTGCCTAAGAAGAATCATACAATGACTTGGCTGAGTAATCAACTATCGCACCGAACCCAAAACCTCAGTGTTGAACTTTGGTGTCACTGTGTAACCCTAGTGGCTTGGTTTGCATCATTCTTTCTAGCTCTTTTTATCCCTACGGTCAAACATAATTTCCATTTACATTTTTATCAGCTTGCAAAGGTGTATTGTTGCAATATCTGTTGCGCACTTTCACTGTTACTGGTGCAAGTTGTGCAGAATGGCCAGTGGTGGCGGTACCTGTCTCCACGTTTGCGCCACTGTTTTCAAGTTTCTCACACTTTTAGAAATTCTGCGTGTATGAGTGAACTATTCGTGTTCGTGAAGAGCCGATCTTATAGAACTAGACAAACTTGTTTTTCTTCAGTGTCTCGCTACGCAAGGCATCCTGTTCCAGAATGTTTACAAGCTACAGTCAGCGTCTTTTTTAAAAGATGTGTTAGAAAAAGTTGCCACGTACTATTTTTTTACACTTTTGAAAATCGCAAATAAACCTGCATAATCTTCAGATCAAGTGGCCCCGGACATCTCAGTGCTTGTTTTGTTTGTCTCGTCTTACTGTATTCTTGTTTCAACTATAAACCAACTTGCCCAGTAAACCGTTTTATTCAATATTACCCCTCTAAAAAAAATGAACTCACAATCTCACATGAAAAGTCACTGGCCCTTTCTTGTGCCTTATATCTAAAACAACTGCACTGGGTTGGGACACAACAGCTCTCCACTGATGACAGCCAAGTGACATTATGTCACTACAATAAATCCACACTGCTGCCTCACCCGCTTCGTTTACTGTGATGCAAACAGCAGCCAGGCATATTTGCGCTATGAAACTGCTGCGAAAGAAATGAGAAAGGAAAATAAGTTCTTAAATTTGTAATACTAAATCACCTTTCACCATCAATGAAACACCAAGAGAACTACATGAGGGTAACCCCTTCATCTGAAACAAGTTGCTAGTTTTTTTTTATTGTTCCTTTCTTCGCTTTTAATTGAATACTGCACAATGATACTTAGCCTGCTCAAAACAATGTTTAGCAACAAGGTCCTCAATCGTGGACTTCTGCATCAACTGATCCAAGAAAGTTGCCCACTCAAAGAAAACGTCAGGCAGGCCAAAAATGTGAGCCACTCGCCATTTGCGGGTAGACCATTGAGACTTATTGGCAGCAATGACCACTCAAGATTTCGAGGTTTTTCAACTCACCATCATAGCACTTTGAGCCCGAGGAAGCAGTGTCCACCGGCACGACTGACCGTTCCAGTGTCTGCAGTTAATGCAAACAATTTCAATAAGTATAGCTCTTGGCACTAAAGACCTTTTATACAAATAGTGATACTTCTTGTAGCGGTAGAAGGCAAGGACCAAAAAACCCATGCTGACAACAGAACAGATATGACATGTCCCCTTACTATTTTTTACATTTTTAATAGGGTAATACAGTATTAAATTTAAAATTGGAACGATAGCCTCGTCTGACTGGTCACCAATACAGAAAAATAAAGTAGCTAGGTTGGCTCTAAAAAATACCACAAAAAAAGATGTTTGTTGGTCACACAAAAAGAACTGTGTATAACAATTTGTGAAATTTTTACCTATCTTGAGGGGTGATACAGTCCAAAGTTTGATACTGAAGAAATTAAGTAACCTCCAACTACACAGGCTTTTACAGTCAGGCAAATTAAAATTTCCATAAGCACTGTGCCTCACTCCCTCCAGATATCGAGGGAATGCACACGGGGAGCAAGGAGTTCGTACAGTCGAACCTCGATGTAACGAAGTCGGTAAAATTTGAAATTTACTTTGTGACATTGAAATTTCGCTGCATTAAAATGTTAATTGAATTGAAATTGAAATGTTAATTGAAATGAAGTGTTAACCCGTGAAGCGGTTCTTGCAAATGAAAACGTGGCGCGTGTACACGGCTGGCACACTGTTTCTGTTTCTGTTGGAGCTTAATCGTCTACGCAGGCATCACCGTGAATTGCATGGAGCGTTTTCTGCACGCAAGAGCACGCCTCGCAAGCCACAGGCGCGCTGACGCAGCCACAGAGACCACAAGCGCGATACAGATACCTCCAGCGACCACTTCTAACCACTCACTGAAATGCAACACGAGGGGCCAACGAAGTTGTTCATGTGGGCGAGAACTGCACTGCACAACGTCATACATGCCGCTTAGGAAAGCGCTCATCAAATACCCTCCACGGTGGTAAGCCTAATCGTCTCCAGCGGGGCCAGCCGGCATCCCAGAGTACTTCGAAGCTCCCGCCACCGGGTGCATGCCTCCCCATTGGTGAAAGTCGTCAGGCTCCTCCCACAGCCACAAGCGGCGCGAGGCTTTCTGGACGAGGCAGAAGCTGCCAGTGGCGCGCAATTGCGGACGTGGGTGTGAGAAAAACACGTGCGCAAGGCTCATAAAGACCCACAAATGCTTTGCCGCACAGTTGCTGGAACAATGGAACCCAATAAGCATGAATGAACTCGAACGAAGGGCGAATGAAGGTGGTGCCATACACAGTTTGTAGGCAAGGAGCTTGTAAGCAAGGAGCTCGCTCTTGGACTCCGTGGCTGACTGTATCCACAGCATTGGGCGGCCCGTGTCACCGTTTGCACTTTATCGAAACCCCCGCTTTGGTGCTTGTGTCTCCCACAATCTACTTCTACAACCAAAATTTCGTGCCCAGTTGTCCATGAAACTTCGTTACAATAAAATTTCAGCAAACGGGACTTTGTTACACAGAGGGTGAAAATACATGGTGTGTATACACTTGAAGTAAAAAAAATTACGTGGTTCGTTACACCAGGGGTTTCGTTACATTGAAGCTCGTTACATCCAGGTTTGACTATATTTGCAATGCTGCTTTAAAACAGGGAGATTTCACAGTTACATCATGCTGTGATTGGTAGTAGTAGCTAACACGCTTGAAAAATGTTGGCAACAGGAATACTAAAAGAACAAAAGCTTAGGATTTGAACCTCTTCATGTAACACCTACAGGCTTAGAACCTTCACTCGGCAGCCTTGATAAGCAGCCACAAAAAGCAATTTCTTGTAGCCCAGTGTCGACACTTGGCCATGCGGTGTCCCCACAACCGGCACCCTTCTTACTCACCGCACTGGTCCCCGGCAGCTGGTCCACGGGCGGCGCCACAAGTGCCTTGACGCTGTGCTCAGATGGCTGCCTGGCCGGGGGGGGAATGCTGTCGTCGTGGGTGGCGAGCTCGGGCTGCTGCATGGCAGACACGCTGACGCTGCGATCCGTGTCCTTCCAAAGGCCCAGGCTCTTGAGCATGAAGCGGTGGAAGAAGACCAGCAGGAGCAGTAGCAGGTCGTAGAGGGCGTAGTCGTTGTCCTCCTTGCGCTTCTCAATGCCCAGGATGCGCGGGGGGTCGAACGGCCGGTTCACGGGCACCGAGTCATTCCAGTCGAAGAAGTCAAACTGGAACAGGTACTTGACCACCACGATGGCCTCGGTGTACGTGATGATGGTGATCCAGAAGGTCTTGGTCGGCCGGGGCACCGACAGGGAGCCCCACAGAAAGGCCATCAGCGGCAGCGGCAAAGAAAGCAGGCTGGCAGATTTCATTTGGTTCAGGACGATGACGAGGTAGCAGACAACTTCGGAGCGCGACACAATGGCGTAGTAACAGGCAATCACAAAACGCACCACCGATGGGTGGCTCTGGCGGCCGTCCGGCTTGTCCACACTGTCCACCACTTCCACACTCTCGCTGCAAGCAAATGCAGAGCACAATGAGGCCCAGGAAGCCTGCACAACGCTGCTAGTACGCCACACGCACTCCTTTTGGTGCTTGGTGGATACAGCACCGGTCTCACTAAGGCACCACATGCTTGTCCTGGCTCGTTTGTCTACTCCCCAAGAATGACCACATCTTAATGTGGCCAAGTCTTTCACTGCCCTCCTTACAAAAGGGAGATAAATTTCCAGTCATGGTCAAAAACATCGTCAACCACTTTTCACTAAACCCAGGGATGGATGCCATTGGTGCCAACTCAAGGCAGGAATTAATCACAAGGTGAAACCTCTTGCTGTGGTTGCTGAAGCTAAAACTGGCCCACAGTCCTTCCAAGGTGCCCGAAAATTTTCCCCTCCAACATTCTTGACCACATCTTCCGTAACGGGGCATAACAAACAAGGCACCACATTAGCAGAGGCTACCAGAGGCTACACTTATCTCCAGTTCCGCAAAATTATCTCCAGAAATATCCCCAAATGCAAAATGAAATACTCTGAACAGACATCACATGTAACGTTTAACAAAGTGCTATACATGATTACCTGAACAGCTTTTCGTTGCTACCTTTCTTGCCAGCCACAGGTGTGTGACGATTGTCCGTTAGGTGCCTAACCGCAATGAAACAGGAAGACAAATGAATAAAAGCCAAAATTCTTATGGGGGAAGTTCACGACAGAGAGAAGGCTAGCAGTCATGGGAAAAAACCCTTACTTTAGGCATGTTCCCCAAAACTTCCTTTTTTGCAAAAAGAAGGTTTCACAGAAGAAAATGGGTGTTGGGGTTGGGGAAAAGGAGGCAGTGGCCCATAACTGTGTGGCATTGAGCCAACACCTTAGGGAGGTCAACTTGAATGCTAATGTATGCTTAAAATCTAAACCTCCTTCCCACTGAGTGCCATAGATGTGAAAAGAAAGAAAGAAACAAGGAAGGGGAATGGGGGGGAAGCCACTTGGAATTATAGTAGGTATGGTACATTGGTCTGAGAATACATGTATTCCAACAAAGACACATTGTCACACAAGCAACTTGATACAAACAAGTGCAACAAAATTGAAGAACTGCACCCTTGTTCACTTTTGATCTGACTTGTGTGTTTATGCTAAACGCCATTATCGAAGCTCAGAAGTCATATTTAAGTTGGGGCACTGACGCTGCAGCTGGAAACAGGGTACACCGTAGCGATGGGCTCCAGACTACTTGAGTGTGGCTCACCTTGTATTTTCCCTCTTGAAGAAAAACCGTACCCAAGGCCTGGTGTTGAACCAGTGATTTTGCGCATAGCAGCAGGGCGTCCGAACCAATTTGTCACCATAATCGGTTCCAGTCAAAAACTTATGTTACTGGCACCACACACAGAGCCTTACAAATTGTAAGTAAAAGTAACACAAGGCCTTTTGGTCCAGTTAGCACCCGCCGCGGTGGCTCAGTGGCTAAGGCGTTGCGCTGCTGAGCACGAGGTCGCGGGTTCGATTCCCGGCCGCGGCGGCCGCTTTTCTGATGGAGGCGAAAAGCAAAAACGCCCGTGTGTACGAGATTTCGGCGCACGTTAAAGATCCCCAGGTGGTCAAAATTAATCCGGAGCCCTCCACTACGGCGCGCCTCATCGCCTGCGTTGCGTCGGCGCGTTAAACCGTACAATCAATCAATCAAATCAATCAATCAATCAGTTAGCAGGAGTGCAACAAATTGGGGTGGCTCGAGAAGGATTTCCACAGGCAAGAAACCGCCAAGAAAACAAAGAAAAGGGAAGACTTTAAGTGGTTTCCAATACTAAAGGAGTGACGTGAAATTTTTTTGTCCATTTGACCGACCCCATTGACGAAAAAAAACTGACAAACTCTACATAGAAACTAAGAGGACCCAAAAGCTAAGAAACAATTTCAATAATGATACACTGGCAAGGCCACGTGGCTGCTTCAACTGCCTACGTTTGTGTGGTGTTGGCTTCAAGGGCCTCTCAAAGCTGCTTACAGGGACAAGAGGTGGCATGATTTATTTGGTGCCAAAACCAGAGGCTGCCGGCACTTCCTTCGTGTAAATCAGCACAACTCAAGTTTCACAAGGCGTATGACGAGTGTTTTAAAAGAAGTCCCCACCTTCAGCCAGGAATTGTAAATAAAAAAATTACACATAAGACAGATTTGAACAGTAAGTTCCAAACACTGTTTTGCTATTTGTTGATTATGTAAATGCGTACAGACTGGGAAAGAATTCAGCCCTAAGTATACAGATTAAGTAGTCAGATACTGCAAAGCAATCGGGTGGCTCATTAATGGGCTGGACTTATGAATATCTACTATTTTAGAGACAAAGAAACCCTGTGCATGCAGCTGTGGCCCCACCATACCTTGTCTGTGTTCTGAACACATGTGATGTGCCAGTCAGGCACTGCTTGTGTAATTTCTACCTGAACCTTATGTTCTGAAGAAACTGAAACAATGTTTCCAATGGTTCAATACCTGCATTACTATTCACTGCAACATTTACTTTATGCCTGATTTGCCATGAGTATTTTTGCAGGCACTTATTGGCAAGCTTCATGATCATATTACGCAAGGCACGGAATTTCACCGCTCTCAAGAACCACATGTGCTTATGAAAAAGAAAGCGTTTTATCATGTAAGTCCGCGCAACAATTCCAGCAACCGCAGGCTTGAATCACAACTAATTTCAGAACTGATTTTGCTCGGTGCTTCCTTTATCAGCTTTACAAAAGCACACAGTTATGCTCTTGCAGCTGGTTTGCAGCACCAGAATATGCTGCGGTTAGTACTATGGCAACACTGTTGTAACACTGTTGTTGTGCAAGGCCAAGCATGAAAGCTATTTCCAAAAACCACCAACTTAACTTCAAACCACAGGAGATCTGGAGGTGAGAAGTGGAACTTACTCATGGTGGTGGAACTTCCTGCTTCTGAGAGAAGGCTCACCCAGGGTTGTGGCAATGCCATTCACAAACTGCAAGGGAAGATAAGAAGGGCACATGGCAATCCAGCCACAAGCTTCTAGCCTGCAGGGGCTTTCCTTGTGTGCTCATCTTCAAACATTTGAGCTTTCAGCCTGCACCTGATTCCCAAGACTACATAAATAACGGTGAAGGTGAACTTGATAGCTGAAGAACGAAACTCGGCCCAAAGCTAGCTGGGATGTGAAGACGCCATTCAGGCCAAGGGATCACCGAGAGGCATGTCTGACTGGGCAGAAAAAGGCAGCTTGTGCCAACATCAGCAAGGCACAATTTTGGTTGCCACAGAAACTAGTTGAGTCCTGTAACAACAAAACCACCAGGCAAGGCACTGTTCTTGATAGGTTTTTGTAGTCACAAATATGAGACAGCGAAGAAATTGTGTATATCTGAGACAAACAAACTAGACCACACATATGCACAAACAAAAATACTACTCTCCAGCTATGTTGTCTCGTATACAGTGGAATCTCGATGATACGATTCTGGGTGATACGAATTTCGGGATGATATGAATTTCTGATCAGTCCCGGCGAAATGGCATTGTTACCAATGGGAAAAATAACGGCTCTTACGAATGGACCTGCGCGGCCCGGCGGATGATACGAACGAGCCGACGAGGCGCCCGACTGCCGAGCAAGCAGGCGACGGCGACGTACGGGCTCTCTCTCCCCTCTTTGCCGCTCTTTCTCCAGGAACGGCCGGGCGGTTGTTTTCTGCTAGCGAAAACGCGGCGCGCACGCCACAGGCGCGCTGACGCCGCCGCGAAACCACCCGAATGCTGCTCGGGGCGCGGCCGGCCGCGGCAACATGGCGGCGGGTTCGGTCGCGAAGTGGGGCGCTCGAGTGACCGCTTCTAACCGCTCTTTAAAATGCCTCTCAAAGCACGCACGGAGTTTCTTGTGCGGTAAATGAGCTAATAATGTTGGCGAAAACAGTGCTATCAAAAATCTTCCGCACCGCTAGTAAAAGCGCCCATGAAATATCTGCCGTGGAATTAAGCCTAAACCACTCCGGCGGGTCCAGCCGGCTGTTTCGAGCGCTTCGAAACTGCCACCATGAGGCGCACGCCTTCCCATTGGCGCAAGACGTCAGGCCCACTGCCCTGCGCGTCGCGCGTCATTTTCTGACCATGTGGCGCAGGCGGCCGCGGGCACAAAATCTCCGACGCGGGCGATTATCGCGCGCGCAACGCCGACGCGCACGAATCGCGTGCAAAAATGCTCCAGTAGTGAGCTTGGGCACCGCGAGTGAGGAGACGAAAGACCACAAAGGACCACTGGGCGACAAGGAGGTTAAAAAAAAACAGAAAAACGTCACGAATTTCTTCATGCGAAATTAAGAAACGAAATAAACGCAAACTTTTTAAGTGCGAAATTTTTTGGTCTGTGTTGATTCATACGAATTTCAGATGATACGAATAATTTTCGCGGTCCCGCGAGATTCGTATCATCGAGATTTTACTGTAATAACATTAAAAAAAAAAAAAAACCCAAATTGTATCATATGCCAGCAGTGCATTGAAAAGGTGTTCTTCCTGCTGTTCAGCTGTTGCTTTGACATTCACTTGGCAACAAAAGGTGCCTTCATTATTGTGGCACAATAGAAAGGTGTCTTAGGATGACTGGCGCTGAGAGATATCAGGCAATCCACTCAACCATGTACTGCCTATGCTAACACTCACAGCAAGAGTGGAAAGGATGGCAATGTGCCAGCCAAACAGCTTTGCTTGCTCTTAACTTTTTTACGCTGAGTATCGCTTCATGGCGATAGATTTCAGTCCATCTCAGAGGAGCTCTAGGTGCTGAGAAAAGTCCCCGGCCTATAAGAGGCACGACATACTATGTACAAGGGCATGAGCGTCTTTATCTTGCTATCATGAAAATATGACTGGGGTGAACTGACAACAAACTGAACTCGCATCCTGCAGCCTAAAGACTTAGCCAGTAAGTCTTTATGGAAGCTGACTTCCAAGACTACCACTTGTAGCCTGCTGCTCCCAGCAGGGCAGCTTGCAATAGGATAAAATTGAAACAGGTAGCAATGTGGCACATTCATTGGTTTCCACCTCAGCAGTTAGCAAGGGCAAACAAGAGTAAATAGGAAAAGACTGGCTGCCGCAACCAGCCAATGGACACCGTTACGATAGACTTTGCCAGGGAAAAGCTCCTGGAGTGGCCATCTGTCAAGTTTTTCCCTGTGTCTTCATTTTTGTTGCACTGGTTCCAAAGAGCTCCTGCACTATTGTCCACATGAGGTGTATGGTACTCAAGCCCCTAAAAGGTGCGTCTTTTGAATCTACTCCAAGGAGGGCACCCCCAAAAAAGCTTACAGAGAAACTATCTGTACCCCCTCTAACCCTTTGGAAACAGCCCACGACCTGCTGAGGCAACTAATGCTCTTTCACCTTACTCACCAAAAAGTTGGTGAAGAAACCATGAAAAGCAAATAGATACTGATTAGCACAACAAAATAAGTGGACACTAACCTAGTTTGCATTTAAGTAGTAGCACTAATGAATCAATATGAGGCGGTGTCCCATTGCTACAACTGTTACCCCTCACCTGCGCCTTGACAATGCGCTTCTCATCGGCCAGCTTGCGTGCCACGTAGCGGTAGTCCCGAGAGACCGAGTTGAGCTTGGCAGTGGCACTGATCAGCATGCTGTCCAGGAGGGCCAGGCCAAAGGCCAGCAGGCTGCGCAATCGCTCGCCGTACGTCTCGTCCATGGGAGGCCGCACAGAATGGGTGGCGTCCGCCCCTTCACACACCACCTAAGATGCGGGACAGGGGAGTCGGTCACCCGCTCCCAGGGAGGTCTGCTGTTGCGATGACGTTCACTCGGCAATGCCGCCTCTGCTTAGAAATAGACTTGCCAAGGAGCACGCCTCACATACAGCTGCCATTTACTTGGCGAGAAAAAGCCACCCCAAACGCCATCAACCTGATGTTGCCAGATGCACTGTTTGTGCATGGGCACAGATATGTTATTAGGCTCTTACGTTCAAGGTCTGATGTACCACAAAAATCATTGAGCAGACAAGGCCGGACAAGCAGCCGAGGCTTGTCTGGAAATAGTCTGCAAAAGCGACAACCAACTATGTTTTTGTTGGTTTTTGGTTTAGCAACGGCTGTCGTTTCTAGTGCGCCAGACTTGTGGACTAGGCACATCATTTATTAATGCAGAGTAACTCGTCCCTTGTCTTCAGCGCGGCTAAGTTTTTTTAATTGCACTGTCATACACAGTGCAGAATTAATTCCTTTCCTGAGCCAGTACAAAAAAAATTGCGTAGCCCAACTGCAAGATTGACCAAGGCCATTTTATACCACAGTGCATAATCCCCACCCTACAATGGTCTGTACAAAAGCAGGTTAGCAACCACTCACCATGCGTCTTACTCCTCACAGGAGTAGGATGCATGGCAGGTGACCCACAGACAGACAGCTTGGAGACAGGCATACAACATATTCTATGATTACCATCCTAGCCCTGTTTACATCATTTTCATTTCGCTATAAGATAAGTGCAAACTGCTTGTGCTCTAGCAAGCTAGTATTGCCAGAACCGAGTCTTCATGCTGTTACATAAAAAAATTCTGACCTACTTTCCTAGCTACCTGTCTAAAGTACATTTGGAGCTAAGCAAGTGTGCTCGTAGCTTGAATTGCATTAACTTAAATGCTTTTTCACTAAAAAGAAGCAAATTGTAAAACTTTTCACACGAAGCGACTGGTCAGAGAACACAACATGTACCCGCTGCTTGCCTCTTTGAGCACAGCAGACCTCCTCGATAGTGTAAATTGCATCAATGCGAAAAATGTGCAGGAATCAAACCCAAAATCTTCCAAGATTTTGGAAGATTTTGATCCAGCCTGTTCCTGCACTGCCATTTTTGTCACAGGGGTTTTCAGCCAAGAGTTTAATGAAGAACTCAGCTCATACGTCTCACCAGGTGCCCTTAGTGACTCATTGCTTGCAAGAGGCCATTCTTCAACAAGCCTCAAATTTGATGCAAAACTAGAAACAAACATATAACCAACCACAAACAAGCAAACACAGCAGTAGTGCAAAGTAGATGTGGGCGGTGAGAAGGAGGGCTTGCCTCGGATCCTTTGAAGCTCCAAGCATATAATGTGAAAAGATATTTCACGCAAGTTTCTGCAATTCGATTTTGCTTCCTTTACAGCCACTCTGCGACAACTTGCAAAAGGGTTTCACAATTTCTCGATCCTATAGTGCACCAGCCAGCCCGAATGCTCGGGTCCAGCCTTTTAAACATTTCACTGCTACCTAAACTATATGCACATCCAGTGCAGTGAAGATGGTGCCGGCACACAGCAGTCACTACACCAACAACAACACCCAACCTGTCCGGCCTCGCCACGACGTGTGGACTTGGGAGTGAGGCCAGCGGAGGCTGTAGAGACAGTGGTGGAGGGAGCAGGAGCAGAAGCAGCAGCAGCAGCAGCAGCAGCAGTGGAGGCGGCAGGAGTACCAGCAGCCGCCTCCGAAGACCCGGGATGAGGGTCTTCGGGCAGAAGCCCCTCCTCAGCACTGGTTGAAGGCTGGTCACTTGCACTGGGCACTGGTTTACTTGAGGACTTGGAAGGCTGCAAGGAGCGCGGAGAGGTTGGTGGCGGAACAGAAACACTCTGAGGTCATGTGCCCTGTCACTGAACGAGTTTGGGTGCTGCCAACAAAGCGGGAGAGTGACCAGGAAAAATGGGCTAAAGGCACTGAATATGAAAGTGATCGGTGCAAATGGCCCAGAAATTTGGTGCATCCTGTTAACAAAATAACTTACCGTAAAATTCCGTATAAGGGCCCCCACTGTGCCCCTACATCCACGGCTAATTTCAAGTTTGAAAGCACCCCCCCTCCCCCCTTTTCCCTCGCTCTACAGTGTCCAAGCCCCAAAATCCACCGCACACCAGGCAGCCCTGGCATGCCATGGCCAATCTATAATCCAATCCGATCTGATCATGGCCAGATATCTACGCGCCATTCCTCGTTTTTCTTTTGGTGGCAGCATGTGCTCGATTTTGTTGCCGAGGCGTGGGCTACCTGAGGATACTCTGGTACAATCTTTCAGGGGCTGTGGCATAAGGAATGCACTGGATGGCTTGAGGGAAGGTGACCTGCATTGTGGACTGGTAGGGCACCTGGAAACCGAGGCGGACTTCAAGAGGAATTCTGCGAACTTTTCTTTGAGACTGACACAGAGGAGTCTTGATGGTTTTGAGCGATGACTAACATTTTTTGGCAAAATGTTAGGTGCATGTGCATTCCGCATTTTTTTTTTCTGGCAAGGGATCGTTGTCGCCGCCATCTTGAATTTTGGTGTCGTTCCAGGATAGCGCAAGAGTCAAGAGTTGGAAAAGGGATAGGAAGTAAGGAGTGGAGAGTACAGGGCAAGAAAGGTACCTAAAAGCAGTCCTCAATGCCGGCTCCTCTGATGAAAATCAGCAGAGTGTCCAGCAGGTGCTTTCTATGAGGTGGGGCTCCAAGTGGGTTAACCCAAAGTTCATAGTCTGCCGGTCGTAGCGGGCCAAGTGTCTTTAGGCAGCGTTCTCTAGGAACACTGAGTGTCGAACATTCCCACAGGAGGTGTCGAGCACTGCACAGGGCACCGGTACCACATTTCTGGCAGTTCGGAGAGCTGTACGGGTTTCCACGCCCGAAGAAATAGTGAGCCGTACTAGGCGTAAGGGCCGTGCCCATTCTTATACGCCTTAGCCGCACTGTTGCCCATCGACTGTATCCGGGCGGCAACGGGTTGCGGTCTTCCGGAATTTTGTTTTGAAGGACGGCCTTCCGCTCGGCCTTCGCCAAAGCAGACCGTCTTCTGTGTCGATGTCGGCTTCCTCATCTGAATCAGCGGGTTCTAAACAGTCTTGCTCGGGGTGAATACGAAGTTGCTCCCGCACAATTCTGTGTGCCTCTTCATTGCCTTCAATCCCTTCATGTCCAGGGACCCATCGGATTTGGTATTGCAGGCCACTCTGTTCGCATTCAGCAATGAATTCCTTTATTCTTTGGACAGTGCGACTGGTAGTTTTGTGTGTACCAAGGGCTCGAACTGCGTTCATTGAGTCTGTGTAAATTATTATCTGTTCAGGAGGGCCGAGGGTGCTCGGATGTTTGCCTGCATGTTCAGTCAAGGCAAGCAGGATGGCCCTTAGCTCGGCTTCTCAGCTGGAAATTTTGACAAAGCGCACGTGTGCATTTGCGCTTCGGTCTTTGAGGCTGTACCAGCAGAGTGAGACGCGGTCATGTTCAACTGCGGCGTCTGTGTAGACATGCAGGGTACCATTTGCTGTGGTGTCGCTGTCTCCACTGGCTAGTTCTAGGAGGTGATCTTTAACCTTCCTTTTCCTTCGTCTTGGGTTGTCGTGACCGACATTTCTTCGCAGTGGCTTGTTCATTGTCATAATAATGTCACGAGCTGCCGGTTCCGCCTTGGGACGACATTGTTGTGACAATGAACAAGCCTTTTTATGAAGGCTTATCAATTAATGCTGGCAAAGCACACAGAATGAACCACTGCTAAACGTTTCAGCCATTTTCTTGCAGTTTTCTGTATAGCCTTGTCTGGTTTGCCTTACCCAAAGGAAGCAATGTAGCAAAATTAAATTTGGTATGTAAAATCTAATTCAATCTAACGAGCTTACAATTTGCCGAAAAACCCCACAAAACGAAAACAACCTATAAACTGCAGTTTGTATTCAGAAGTCCATTATAGTTCAAGATAACACAGCGATTCACCCTAAGACAAGCAAGACTCCAAGTGCAAATCTGATCACAAAACTTTAAACTGGACAAATATAGAAGTAGACAAATTGACAGGAAATAATGCAAACCTGGTGCAATATAAACTGCAGGTAAAGAACCTTACAATTCAATATCAGACGGGCTATAACAATCTGCACCAACACATCCTTTTACGACACATCTTCACTAGCGAGTTGTTCAAAATAGACTATCCTTCTCCGCAATGCATCCAAGAGCTGCAGCACAATTACATTTATTTTTAGTCAAAATTTTCAATAAATTAGATGTCCTCTACATTTGAAATAAGAGAAACAATCCTGCATTAAGAAATAAGATAAAAACGAGAAAACAAAGTTTTTGTCTTTGTAAGCATATTGAGCAAGTAGCACTAGCTTGCTGCGCAAGAAGGGAGCACCAAAACCACAAGGCGGAGGAGTTGCTGACCTGTGAAGTTCCCGAGACAGTGCGGCTGAGTGGCGACCTGTCCATGCTGACAATGGGCGACAGTCGACTGGACTCATTCACGTCATCTGCTTCCTCAGACACCAAGCGTGCATCTTCCGATGTGCACTTGATGGTGCCACTTTTCATTGCATTGCTGAGCAGCTGCAAAAGGTAGAGACAGCAAGCGAGCTCTTCCCACACACTGCAGTGGCAGGAGGAAACGTCGGCCTGCACTGGGAAAGCTGGACGCATCAAAGCACCTTCCTAATTTGCTACGACCACACACACATTTGACGTGGTTTAAAGGGGCCACGAAGACAAAATACAAGTTTGTTTTATTCAAAAGAGTTTGTGTTTTATAGTGCCCCCCAGTGCTTGTCCGGATACAAACGATGCTTTATTCACAGAGAAATTAATCCATTTAGGTTAAAACTTTGATTTTCCAGCTAAATTGTGTGCTTTCGTGGTCCACAACGACATCACAGGAACCGACCGCTCTGCAGCCGATTAAGAAGCCTTGTTTACCGTTTGTGAACCTAGACGGTGCCACCATACCGTGGCAAGCCGTTTTCTGCCTCTGGTTTGTTTGTGACCATATTTAAACCTGGCTTGTTTTTGTTCATGGAGAAAATAATCGTTTCGTGAAACATGGTGCTCGCTCGACAAATATGGTCACGTCAGACACCGTCGCTTGCGTCAATCGGCCAGTGTCGTCTGAGACAACCCCAAAGTCCCGCAGTGCTCTGCAGCTAAACCAAGCATAGTGTGCGCCGTACCAACAGCAGTACACATCGGTACTTCTATGTTTACGCGTGTTTTCGTAACTTCCACTGTTTGTACCACCATTCTTACTGATATAAAAAGAATGTGCCCTAAATTTAAGCGCAAATAGCTTGTTCAGCAAACTTATAAGCTCTGCCTAATTTGCGTTTGCGTTTTCCAGCCTCCGCCAATCGCAGAGCTGGCTGGTATGACATCATAGGTTCTGTTGCAGGAAATGAGCTAGTGGGTCACATGGAAGTTCCCTTTTTTCCTAATTATACAGCTTATTTGAGCGAAGTTTACGTTAAAAGTGGTGTCAGTATGATTCTAACGAGGCAATCTTTTGAATGAACCAAACTTGCATTTTGTCTTCATGGCTCCTTTTTAAGGAACCTCGGTCGCTCAATAAAAATGAGGTATGGACTGTCAAGCGATGGGGTAGGCTTCATTTTCCTCTACCATGGCACTGAACATCAGTGAAGATGAGCCACAGCTAGAGCGGTGGCAGCTTTCGTGCACTGACTGAGACGTGTTCGAAGCTTTCAAAGGGGACAAGTTCGTAAGCCCTACTCAGACACATGCAGTGCAGCTTTATTCACATAGAAGAAGTGGATCACGAATGACCACCAAAAAGAAAAAGAGGGAGCTCTGCATGGTGTGAGCTGGAGAGACATTAAAACATTTCAAGGATATAGGGGAGGGATGACAGGCACTGTAGGCTTTGTAGTGCTAGTTTCGAAAGCGCCTGGAGACAGGCTCCAGTGTTCCCTTTAACAGCGGACTCCCTGCCCCTTCTCTGTCATATTGTCACGGGTGCCTACACTGTCCTGTCGCAGTATCTTCCTGGCCAGACAGGTCTCTGTCAAATGTTTAACTCCAAGCATGTCAGCTTGCAGAGTGAAACAACTTGAGTACATAGGCAGCTTAGCCTGCGTAGGTCAATATTGAGTTGTGGCCATTTTCAAATTGCAGTTTAGAATACCTTCGAGTAAACTAGCATAATAAAGGCCAGCAGTAATGAACTTTCATTTTGGAGCATAAACCTGCTGCAATGTTTAAATCGAATTCGCATTGCAGCTTGTTGCACAGCCATTTTCCTGAACACTGTGTGGCTGCTGTATATCGGATGAAGCTGCGGTGTTGTCTCATCCATTTTTAAACACCGATCGCTTATTACCTGGGTAATCATAGCATTATTAGTTTCCTGCTACATATGTAAATGCGTGAGTCAAAGTCGTTTTCAGAAAAGCTGATTTGCACTACTTTCTTGGTGCACCTAAGTGGAAGCCTTCACTGATCTGTGGTCACTGATCTCCAATGCCTTTGAAATGTTTCTCAGCATGTGATGCAATAGATAAGCAGGTAGCATCAAGAGTGCACTTTGTTTCTATCAAGTATTTATACTTGATTTTCTTTAAATTTAGGAATTTCTTTAAATGAAAGCAAAATCTACAAGGACTGAAGTTGTCAAAGGTGGCTTTTTTTTTTTGCTCACGGTGTGATGCTCTGGTAAGCATAATTTCTTTCTCGTTTTGCATTTTCAAATTATTTTGGTGATAAACTTAACAGTAGAAGGTCTAATAAACAATGCCAAATGCTCAAGTTAGTCTGAAAAGGATGCAAGTTCTTCAGATTACCGTTCCGACAATGACTGTATGCAAACCTGCGAGCAACATTCCCCACTATTAGCAGTTTAGCAATTGCAGCACTGCTTCAGTTTCATTCAGGCTGAAGATAGCACTTGCATACTTTGCAGGGTTTCTATACCATTTGACTAAGATTTTTAGATGTCTCCTGTACAAAAAGTACAGTTTTGTTTTGAAGAAAATTTCGCACCAATCTCAATGGCACTCTGAGCATTACCATATAAAAGAGGAAATGATTGTGTAAGTTGTGCTTTTGAGCAAGAAGCTCACTTCTTCCAGACGTATTTACTGCTAAAGACTGAGTATTTTGTTGACCTATGTCAATTCTCTTTTTTAAAGTGTGTCAAACTTCATAAGTGTCTGCACCTAAAATTCACCTTTTAAAAATTTAATTGTGTCTAATGTATCCGACTGTTAAATGCATTATTAAAAATTGTATTTAGTACTTCATTCATAATTTTTGAAATACCTGAATAATTTTGGCACAAAGAAAAACAGCTTTGAAACCAAAAAAAAAAAATGAGTGTTTTCAGGCTTTTTAGTGTACTCTTTAAAGAGGTAGTGACAACAAACACACTAGCAGCAAGTTGATGCCCAATTTTAACCTAAAATGCCCCAAATCATGCCCAAAAATCGCTGAAATGGTGGTCACGTGTAGAGTCGTTCATGGTGTGCAAGTAAAATGTACAGGGTGCTTGAAGTTGTCCTGCACAGTGTCTTGCTAAAGAAATTGAGAGCTATGCCAATCCTCTTTTGTCAATGGTTTATATAACCAGCAGACATTACAGACACTATATGCAAGGAAGTATCCAATACTGACATGGTTACACCATGGCATTCTAGCTTATGTTATGATGCATCTAGCCCCCAGATGTGTGATATAAGCTGTAACGCCAACTCATTGAAGGGACAACTTTGGGAGCACACATATCAAACGACAAACTAAACTTGGAATCTTTTAAATGTTGGATAGCTTTCATTATTGCTTGCCTCCTACTTCCTGAGTGCTCCAAACCCACTTTCTAAAAGGTCAATGAATTTTTGCCAATCAATCATGTTGCAATCATATGTTTCCTGCCATATAAACCATCAGCAAAAAAAGTAGACTAGTGAGGATGTCACAGTTCCTTTTGGTATGCACTAAAAAGACTATCAAGGCAACATACAACTTTGCTTTGTTCAAAAGATGGGCAGCTTCATAACTCACTACACTTTTGTTTGGTGTGAAACAATGTTTTCATTACAAATTAATTTCCATATAGTCTTATGACGTACCAAAAGATCTTGTGATGTACATGGCAAACGTGACAGATCATGGCAGTCAGTAAAGTGATTATTTACGAATGGACACAGTCCAGCAAGAAGCAGAGATAGGGCTACCACCGTCTGACACACTCAACCTAGTGGAGCATTTAACCTGTGCAACAGTGTCGCCATGGGTTCCATGAATGCTTCAAGTGATGCTTTAAATCTGACTAATTGGACAACTTCAGCCCAACTAAATTTCCCCAGCTCCAACAAGAAAATGGGTGCCCCAGGTTGCTGATACTTTTGCCAATTTTGACAGACCGTAGGCCAGACTAGAGCGAGCGGTGCATTCGTGTCGCCCTGTTAAAAGAAGGCCACACAGGAATGGCATCCTCTCCTTAGTTTAACATCAGCAGCCAATCTGTGCAGGATGGCCAGTGACGTCAATCAGCAAGTGCAGGAAATGCCGTGCTGATTACTGATGTATTTGCTATTCTGCCATGGCTCCCTTTTGAGTGAAGAAAAGTTGTACGTCTTAGCGGTATCGTTGAGAATGGTTACTTGATTAACTGATAGTGGGGTTTAACGCGCCGACGTAACACAGGCGGTGAGGCACGCCGTAGTGGAGGGCTCCGGATTAATTTTGACCACTTGGGGATCTTTAATGTGCGCCGAAATCTCGTACACACAGGCGTTTTTGCTTTTCGCCTCCATCAGAAAAGCGGCCACCGCGGCCGGGAATCGAACCCGCAACCTTGTGCTCAGCAGCGCAATGCCTTAGCCACTGAGCCACCGTGGCGGGTAGAATGGTTACTTCCACGCTTTGAATTGCACATCTACCATATACTGCAAAATAGGCTTCTAAAAGCTGGTGAAAGTGAAAATGCTGCAATGTGTTTTGCCTTCTGTCTTCTTTTTTCAATGTTTATGTTCGAACTGATTTGCACCATGTATAACTCGCACAGATCAGAGCCATCCTGCACACCTCAACAAGCATTCCCTGTAAACTGGGTTCATTCAGTACATTAGATTGCCAGAGGGCATTAGACATTATTGCGTGGGGCTGCTTTTAAAGTGCGAAGCTTTGCCATGATTAAACTGAATTTTTAAAAGCCTTCATTCAAAAAGTGAACGCTTAAAGGGAATTTTAAGCTATGAAAAGAAAATTTTGCCTGCAGAGAGGAGTCAGTGTTTAATAAGGCTGAAATGGATACTGTGGGTAATCAAATAAACTTTAATACACTCCTTACAAGCAATACTAATAGCTTAAAAGTTATTGAGATGATGACATACGGTGATATCCTCACATGGTGATGAGCTGCTTCTTTAAATGCAACTGGACTGTACTGCACGCATTAACTCACCTGTTTTTGTGTGTACCACCGCACACTCTGTGTAACATCCCAGTTTACAAAATGTATTTGTCTGTTGATCTATAAAAAAGGCTAATTAAAGAACATTATTTGCCTACTAGTGACAGAAAAGTGAAAGCCTGCAGAACTTTTACAACCCCTGTTTGGTATTGGATATACAGTGTAGACCATTTATAACGTAACCGCTTATAGTGCGGGACCGGATATAACGCAGGTTTTTGTGACCACCGGTTTTGTGACCACCGGCGCAGCTGGGGCATCGTTTTAGGGTAGCAAAAGAAAAAAAGAAATGATGAAATCGGCCACCTGACGCAGCGTGCACTCCTTGCTCTCCTCCAACTTCGACACAAGAAAAAAATAGGCACCTTTTCAGTTCGCGCGTACGTGATAACCACAGCTGACCTTGCTTGATGTACCTCGGAAGATAGCGACCGACTCCCCGTCTGCGCGTGGCAAGTTGTTTCTATTAATCGTGAACCGCATGGCCCGTTTTCGCACACGAATTGTGCACATCGGCGTTGCGCGTGCGCTTTTTTCATGCTCGCGTCTACGATTCCGCGCTCGCGGTGGCTTCTTCGCATGGCAGTGGGAGGAGCATGACGACTTGCACCAATGAAAAGACGTGCACCTAATGGCGGGAGATTCGAAGCGCCCAGAGCCGGCTAGCCGCGCCAGAGGTGTTTTTTAGGCTAAAGTACCTCGATCAAATGAAGGGACTTTAGTTTAGGCTTACCACCGCGGTATTTTTTGATGGGCGCTTTCACAAGCAGCGTGGATAGCAGTTTATATTCCACTTTGCGGTCACATTATCAGCTCTTTTCTTGCATGAGCATCTTCGCTTGCGCCTCGTGCGGCATTTCAGCGAGCGCTTAGAAGTTGTCGCTGGAGCTGCCTGCACCGCTTCACGGCCAGTGCGGACGCCATGTTGCTACCTCTTACTGCGCCGCACACATTACGCCAGTTGTATCCGCGCCGGCGTCGCCGCGCCTGAGGCGTGCGCTGCACGTTTTCGCGAGAAATCGCTCCATGCGGCTCACGCTTTAGAACATTGTGCAGATAAGCCACCGCTCTTTCCGAACAAGCGAGCCGTGCGAAGGTTTCCACCACCAGTACGTTGCGCTGATAAGCAGCCGCCTTCGGCATCATGAACACAAGGTGGGGTAAAAAAAAAATCCCGCTGGCCTTTCTTATCATGTCCTGCGGCATCTTCATAGACGCAAAAAACGCAGCCATGGTCTTTCAAAACACAAACACAACGGAATTTAAAGCCGCACTCGCCGTTTGTAAGACCGCGCTTTCGCAATGCGAGACCCTGCAGCAGCGGCTGATGTTAAAAATAATACGAAATAAAGACCCTGCCTTCGTTTTTAGGTGCTGTGCGTTTGGGTGATAAAAAATTTAGGATGACTTGAGAGGTAGGGGGCGATTTGGTTGAATTCGCGCACGTTTTGGTTATAGTGCGGTACCGCTTATAGTGCGGATTTTTGCGGCTCCCGCGACATACGTTATAAGCGGTCTACACTGTATCTGGGTCATAAAAAAGCAAGCCAAATTTACTCATGTACTTCTAGTTTGATGGAGCTCTTCTTGGCCTAAGCCACTACCCAATTGTATTAGGTGTGCAATGGTTAAAACAATATGAGAAGAACTGTAGCCTGCAGGTATCAATGCCCATATCCAACCCTGCAAGAAACTGAATCATGACATCAGCCTGTAAGTAAGCATGTGCCTTCAGGGCTGACAAGAGTATCGACTGCTATTGATGTTATTTCCTTGGCAGTAATTGTATAAATGCAAATGAATTTGCAATAGCAGCAGAGGAAAAGAAATTTGAACACAAAAGCAACCCGAAGGCTAGCGAATAGCAACATCACACTTGTTTTTTGGGCTCCATGTAATACATGCAGATATGATGTGAATGCTGAGAATACAGGCACACATGGCTTCCCATGCAAAAAATAAAATAAATTGAGGGCACTCAGTGTTCTCACAATGCACAGCTGAGTAACGAGAAGTGTATTTTATACTTGAAGAAAATGCCTGCAATGCTTGCATCATATCAAGAAGTACCAACTTTCCAGCTTGCAAGAAGACAAAGTGACAGTGCCTGTCAATTCAGCAGATTGTGGCCAGCAGTGCTCCAAAGGTTTTGTTGCAGGCATGTAAGATGTGCCAGTCCACCTCAAATTAAGTCTTTTCCACACAGTGCCTTAATAAAGTGCTACCAAGTCCACCACCCTGTGCCGTCAACATGCAGTTCAACGCCAGAGTTCTGATGCCTCCTGTCTACTCACAGCATTGATGCCACGAACTTTAACGTCCGCATCTTCATCCTCTGCTGACTTTCGAGTTTTGACATCAAGGTCAAGTTCAATGTCCATTCCAGCAAAGTCATCAAAAAGATAGTAGTCGCCAGAACGTATAGCTGCAAAAATGAGCAGTGGGGCATTGATTAGAGGTATCAGTGGTGCCAGCTTGTGGCGCAAGCAATTACGAACCTACAAGCAGCCATGAGCAGGCCAAGCAACAGGCTCTGATATATGGATGCACACCAATGATTCTTTTTTTCTTTCGCAGCCATGCTTTGAGAATGCTGAATGTGCCGCACTACAACTCGCATGCAGCACATTTAACCGAACGGGGTCCCAACAAGCAAGGTAACAGCATTTCAACTGCCTAATTGCCTCACAACAAAAGACAGCCCCCACTAAAGGCATCAGTACATAACAGTTGTTTAGCATTGAGGCGACATTCAAGAACACTCCTCATCCAACCTTAGGAATATGATTTTGATAAAGTATGCAAGGTGCTTACTAAACTAACTTTACTGAACTAGCAGTAATTAGTCATTGATACCAATGCCATCCACGGCAAAGCCAGTTCGCTTCGCATTAGTTTTTAAACCCAAGAATAAAAAAATGCAAGTGAACTACACACAACTGCAAATTGTGGTTAAGTGTGTGACCGACGGCAACAATGTTCCAGGTAGGCATGACACCTGATACAAACAGCCCAAGCAAACAAACGGCCCAGAGAGAAACACCACTGGCTCAACACATGTAGCCAAGAGCGACACAGATTGGAAGCGAGAGACAAGCGACTGCACAACAAGCACCACCACAGACAACACTTAAAAGGGAAGCCTGCAAACTACTACACGTTGTGTGGCGGCTCCTCAAGGTCAAATTTCGGAAGTCAATTCAAACTTTAGCAGCAAAAGCAAGTTCTACTGTTACAGACAAACGTAAGCATACCAATAATAAAAATTCTGGTGCGAGATCCTGCATGACAACCAGAATAGCAGTGATCAACAAATTTTTGACATTATTTGATCTTGTATCCAAAAGAGATATACTACCAAGGAAATAATTTTTATAAGAAATGAAACTATCCAAGAGGAAGCTTCAACTCTAGTGCTCATACTGCACTTTTATGTGGTTAGGTACAAACTCGTCCTGCAAAATTCTGAATCTGTTAAGGCAAATTAGAATAAATACCTTACTAGGCTCTAAAGTAAACAAAATGCACGGGTTTAAAACTGTTCAATCAAAAATGAGAAACTTCACATTTCATTTTCCCAAAAACTGCTTTGAACTCTACGGATCACAATAGTCTGTCTGTCTGTGTGTGTGTGCATGTGCATGTGCATGCGTGCGTGTGTCTTTGTACAACCAAAAAATTTCAGCATAACGCTGCACAAAATGTAAATATATTGTACAATACACTTTTTGCTTTTCATAAGAAAAAATCTCAGCGCAACTCGAGCCTCGGGAGATAACTTAGATTTGCTGAAACCACTTGCTTAAAACTTTATTTGATGAGATTTTTCTTTTTTTAAGGCTGCAGGCCTTATTTTATTAAGACACCCTGCATCTCATCCCTCAGTCTAACTTATCACTCTTTCCCTATCTCTTATGCAGCTTTTTTTAACTGCCAAACTGACAGCTGAAAAACTGCAAAGGATGCCATGCATAGTGTACTCCTCTAGACATGGTTACACATCATGTGTGGCATGCTTTGCAGCTCTCTACTTTCTCTGCAATTGGTATAAAAAGAGCTGTGCAAGGGGCAGCACGTAACCCCTGGGTTGAGAACATTGATGTTCTCTGGAAGTGCTCACACTGAGCACTGGCACTCGGAGCAGAGCAAGAACAACCTGCTGCTCGTCATCCCATACAGTCTCGCTTAATTCAGGATGCAGCAAACCCCTAACAAACTTAACCGCTTGCATGATTCAGTTGAGTAGAATCCCAGTGATATGATCACAGCTGATAGGAAATTTGGGATGATTCAGGTTCTAAAACTTCCCCAGCTGGACTGCAGTGTGTACAGTTAGCTGAAGTGTTACTCACATGCATTCTCATGCTGTGAGAGATGATACAATCAATGAGGGCTTCTATGGCAATAACAGTGGCTCGAAAAATGGCTCTGACTGCAGCTGGTATCGTGGATCAGACAGCCGTGCAAGAAAGACTTAGCTCGCGTAGCAAACGTTTATTGTACAGCTAGCACTGTAAGTGGAGAAATCAGTGTGCATTTTAGAAGTTTTTTCAGAATGCATGCTTAGCAATCTCACAGCAAAAGAAAGAACCCAGGAAGTGTAACAGACTTTTGCAGGTGCAAGCAGAGACAATAAATATGCATCTTCTCTGATCAATTGGTTCGTTTAGTTCACAGCTCGCACAATTGGAAATATCTCATTCAGAGTCATGGACACTGTGCTAGCTGGCCTGAAGTGACACACGTGCCTCGTATGAATTGTGGATGACAAATATTTTTCTCTACCTCGAAGAATTCATATTTTGATTCTGCTGTATATGCTTCCCATCCTTTCAGCAGCCCTTGGAGGGAGCTCTCCCAAATTTTTTTCAAACTACTCAATCCTACAAAAGGCCAAAGTAGCACTCTCAGTATTCTGTGAACAATTTAATTACTTGTTATATTGCAAATGATTGAATGGACAAATGCACAAGTGATTGAATCATTTACTTAGAAATTGAAATAAATAAAAAGAAAAGAGAAAGAAACAAAGATTGCCCTGCGCGACAAAAAAAGCTCTTAACGTGCGACAAGCATTCCTGCCAATTATCCAGTGGTTGCTGCAAGATGCCATCTAGCCCAGCAGTTAAGTGATGCTACAGAGCCGAAGCTCCCTCTTGGGAACGCGAGTGGCCCCTGACGGTGCCGAATGCAGCTTGCGGGGAGAGACCTGGAGAAGCCAGCACACAAGGCGGGCAGGCGGGAGTCGAGGGAGACCCTTTACACGCATAGTGAGACGAGCGGCGGCTGGAGCCCTGGCGGGGGGGCGCAATCGCCGAGGGCCGGGGCAGACTGGCGAGTCGCACATGTGGCTGGCCCGCAGTGGACAGCCGGGGCTCCATGTAGCTGTCCAGGTAGGCCGTGAAGCCCGCCGAAACGGGAGACATAGTCAGCTGGCCCATGGAGGGCGACTCCCCACCCCCCGCAGGGGGCTCCTCTTCCAGCAGGGACTGGCCCCCCGCGGGCGTCGAGTACGGGGTTGAGTACTCTACCGGCGGGGGAGGGGAAGCCCTGTTACGCTTCTGCCCCCAGCACCTGCGCCCCAGTCTGCCGTCCAAATCAGATCGGCTCAAACAAGGTACCCATGAACTGACCGCCACTGGGGCAGTTGGATACCAACCCTTGCGTACCGCGACGCAAAGATCTTGCTGCTGACGTTGGCCAAGACAGAAAAATTACAACATACCCGCACAATGAAACCCAAACTGTTCAATAAAACTGGAAAAAAAAAAGGGGGGGGGGGGGGGACTAACAACAAAGGCAAGTATTTGACATGCTGACACCATGCCACCCTAATGTGGTTTATTTCAAAGTTCGGTGAACAGGAGTAAGTTGCACAGGATGCATGTGCGTAATTTCTTCCTTTAATCTTGTCTAGCGTCGGTGGTTTAGGACAATGTAGCAAATGATACACAATTAAGTCTTCGCAAAGAACCCCTGACCTACCTATAGCCCCCCTCCCATGAAGCTTATTCAGAAGTCACACTGCCAACTCCCAAAGGTTAACTTGCTGCCTCTGCACTGCTGTATATTAGCAACATACACATAACCGGGGGAGCTCACTGCTCCTCCGTAAAGCAGGGTGCTTCATTGAATTATCCAGCAAGAAAGTAAAAATATTCCTTGGGGCCCTTAAAAATTGTTTTAAGATCAGTGTTCCCCCTTAAATCTGCTTACGAGTGGCTTGAATGCTAAAGCTTTGTGGCTTCTACTAGAATTGTACGCACCCAGCTTCAACGCTGTTTATGTACTTGTGTGGTCAACCGTGCTCTACCAACACATAAAGTGGCTGTACACCTGAAGTCAAAGTGCTTTCCATCAAGAGACAAGGTGCCATCCCCCGCCAGCTCCCCAGACACTAGGCAGGCTGAACTCCTCCTGGTGTGCTACGGAGTGATGAGTTGTGTGTGGTACTGGAGCCATGCGGAGCTCATGCTTGTTTTATGTCTCTCGTGTTTTATTTCTTCCCTTGGCACCCTTTCAATCAAAAGCTGCATTCCACGCATGCAAGTAGAATTTTGGGGCTATCCACTGCTCACAACGTCGGGTTTTTCATCTCGTAAAGCATAGCACGCAAGGCTCTCGTCTAAATGCCTAAATAACTATCCAAAATGCTGTAGACAATATCGCCCCATGATTAGATTTTGATTAGTCATAAAATTAGTTAAGATAAAGTAACTAAATTTTTAATTAAATTTTTAACAAGTGGACTCGGTCACAAATTTTCCACAACAAATTTGCAGAACACCACCCCAAAATTTTCCAAATACCATCCGAGACAATACCTTAAAATTTGTGGCACCCAGGTAAAATTAAAACAGCGCACAAGCGGCACAATATTGCAGCAGGCACATGCCCGCTGATAACTACAGCAGCTGCGAGCAGAGGCGTTGCCTATCTTCTCTGGGGGGCTCCAGCAGAAGGCAGTAGATTGTATGGGGTACGTCTTGTTTGAAAGATTGTGAAATACACTTTCCTATACTAAAGACATTTTCACAGAAACTGTTGTATTCACCATTTCTTTAGACTCTCAACAACTAAACGCGCTCGTTCAAAGTTGCACAATATGGACCTCGAAACAGCACAACAGGGGAAAGACAGCAGTGAAGGCGGGTAACACGAGATGAGCGCCCACCTCACATTACCCGCCCTGTTGCGCTGTTTCGAGGTCCACATCACGCTTACCACAAACCAGCTAGCCCAGCTAGCCCCGCTCACTGTTCAGCTGCAGCATATGTTACAAATCGTTTATTTTATCTGAACTAAATTCCAGGCTAATCAAAATGTAGATGTCCACACCCTTTCAAGCGGCCACATGGGTCTTTGATCAAAAACTATTTTTAGAGTTGTGATGATAAAAATTGGGGGACTTTTGTAGTCCATTCTGATTGTAGATATAAAGTTTGTTTTTGTGTAAAACGAATATATCCAAATTTGTATCGGATTTTTATATTTGATTTTTTTACAGGTATCAGTGAACTGTGCACAAATCAAGGAGTGAAATAAGACTAAAATTATCATTCTATCTGGTTTGTACCAGAAGTCACAACTGTTTGAAGTAACTTCTGCTGCAGACCAGCTAGAATGATAATTTTAGTATTACTGCACTCCTTGATTTGCGCACAGTTAACTGGTACCTAGTTCAGCTGCAACTCTGCCGCAGTTCTTTTACAAAAGCTGTCAAAAAATCAAAAATAAAAATCCAAATAAATTTGAATATATTTATTTTACACAAAAGCAAATTTATATCTACAATCAGAACAAAAAACTGCATATATCCCCCAATTCTCCTCATCATAACTGTAAAAATAAACGTTCTGGTTTAAGACCAGTGTGCCCCCTTGAATTAGTATTTGTTGGACCTCTGGGTCCTCCAGCTGTGGCGCGATGCTCAGGAAGGGGAGCGACACGTCGTGATCCGATGAGTCTTTAAGGGGGGAGGCTGGTCTTAGACAAAACTTTTTTATTTTTCAAGCTATTGAGATGAAAACTTCCAAACAGTTGTATTTCAGCATTCTGATTTCAAATATCAATTTAGATTTTGGATATCACAAGTAGTTCTAATTTCATACAGATTTCATTGTCAAAAGCCTATCCCCAATTAAAAAAAAAATCTGCTTTAATGATGCTTCTAAACTGCACTTCATTGCATTGCTTAGCAACCAGGGAGTGCAATAAAAGTATTCCCATACTTCTAGCCTTCCTACAACCAATTGTATGAGGGTTCAAACTTCGTTGTTTGAACAAACTTCGTTGTATGAGGACGAAGTTTGTTCAAACAACAAAGTTTGAACCCTCATACAATTGGTTGTAGGAAGGCTAGAAGCATGGGAATACTTTTATTGCACTCCCTGGTTGCTAAGCAATGCAATGAAGTGCAGTTTAGAAGCATCATTAAAGCAGATTTTTTTTTTAATTGGGGATAGGCTTTTGACAATGAAATCTGTATGAAATTAGAACTACTTGCGATATCCAAAATATAAATTGATATTTGAAATCAGAATGCTGAAATACATCTGTTTGGAAGTTTTCATCTCAATAGCTTGAAAAATAAAAAAGTTTCTCTAAGACCAGCCTCCCCCCTTAATGGAAAACAGAAGAAGAAGCAGGCGCGAGCCGGCGCCGCCACATTAGCATGCGGCAGCTCGTGAAGCGTAATGAAATGACGATGGTTAGCGTCGTCTGCTGCAAGGGGTGACGAAGAGGAAGTCACAACAGTCTCCCCCGCCGACAGATGGCGCTAAGGGGCTTCCAAAGGGTTAAGTAGGGGTACGGGACGCTTGGGTGTAGTGCCCCAGGAAAAACGTACACTGCTGGGCCCGACGATGCCATCAAGTCTAGCAATGAGATTTGTCCCAAACTACAGAGTTGTATTGGACGTTGCCTTTCACAGTGTAGCCCACGTTTTTCTTCAAGGGTGTCTCTTTTGCTTGGTTGGGCGTGATATCCTTGGTATCATCACTCCTCTGATGCCGAGATCGTTTTTGCCGCCACCGGTGCTTATACCATCGGGCGTGTTGCTGCACCTTCAAGTCACGCCATGGTTCGTTTGCAAGCCAGGTTCCCGTTGTGAGGGTTTGAACGACCGAGGGTTTTGTGCTCCTTGTCTGGACCATGTGAACTTTCACTTGAAGCCTCCCTCTGTGCTCGGCATGACGTCTTCTGACTCGCTCTTTCTTTCTGCGTTTGCGTCTTTTGGACTCGGTTCGTAATCCAGATGTTCGCTCACGAAGATTTTCTGCTGGCTGTGGCGCCAGCTCGCTGGAGTGCAGGATTATCTTGGACTTGATCGGAAAGGTGTCCGACTGCTTGTTGCTGTGAAATCGTAGAACTTTTGAGCCTCCAGAAAGCGAGGAAAAAGACTTTTCCGATGAAGGAGTTCCTTGTTCCGAAACGGAGGATGCAACAGGGTCGTTGCTTGCCAATTGTCTTGTGTTCGTTGACGCTTCTCGGAAGACCTTATTCTGGTGCATCGCTTCTTTACTAGGGAACTCTGATCCAATGAAACGACCGTCTAGGGAGCCTTTCGGCAGTCGGGCTGTCAGTGGGCAGCTGTTTTCCACTGATTTGAATTGGTGCTTCGACGTAACCATTGGGAGTACAGTACTCGAATTTGTTCTAAAGGGCACCTTTGTGATTTTCCACGCGTTTAAGTCGGGTAGTGGATGGTCTGGTTGTGGGGATGCCCACTTGTCTCTCTCCGTGGTGTTTTGCTCGGAATTCGGCAGCAGCGCGGAATCGCTGCTTGCCACTCGTCCTTCTGGGGTCTTGACTCCGACACTTTTAAGTTCGCAGAAATGACGAAAAAGTTTAGAGACCACTCCATCTTCAACGGACGATCGAAGGACAACAGCACTGGCACACTGAATGATGTCGGCTGCAGCACACGATGGGCCTTGCACAGTCCATCCTAATTTAGTCTCTACAGCCTTCAGCTTTCCATGCACAGGTTTTACGGTACCCGTTACCAGCTCCCAGTAATAGTCCGAGCCAACGAGGACCGCAGTCTGCTTGTCATTAACTCCTTGTACAGAGAGAGGCTGCGTATCCAGGTGCATCTCATTCATAGCCGTTAAAACTCTCTCTCCTGGTAGGGGAATATTTTCGCTGCATATCGTCTCAACTTCCAGCGCTTCGATACTAATCCGGCGTATGTTGTCTGCAGCGAAAAGGATGACTCGTACCTTCTTCATCATTTTCCGCGTATTTTGACCTCCGAACACGCCTACGGTTAACGTTTCCTCGCCCAGCGGTTTGCAACCGAGTTTTTGAGAAGCACTGGCGGTAATGAAGCTCCACTGGCTTCCCCCATCAAACAGAACTCGGTAGCGCCCTGACGTTTTCATGCCTCCTATTTTGGCTGTGAGAGTCTGCAGCAGCACGACTGAGCCCGCTTGTTTGGAGACCAAGTTGACAGGGGTCGAGGTAACGTTGCCATCGTCGTTCTTAGTACTGTCTGAGGCGCACACGGATGTTGCATGCCTCCTCAAGCACTTGCTACATTTAAACAGGCTTCTGCACTGTTTAGCCATGTGGCCCTTCTTGAGGCAAAGGAAGCATCGTCCTGTTTTGGCGAGAATCTCCTTTTTGGACGAAAGGCTCAGTTTTTCGGCATTACAGTCTTCGGCAGAGTGCGTTCCAGAGTGGCAAAACAAACACTGCTGTAGCCTGCTCACTGTGCCTTGCAAAGCTGAGGTCGTTGCAACGTCATGCAGAAAGCTGCGTTTTCGTCCATCTTCTGAGGTTCGGTAAATTTGCTGTGTGGCGTGTTCATCAAGAGCCTCCCGACACGTGAGCTGATGGTCGAAGAAATCCAAGAGCAGTTGAAGCTCCTGGTCCGGAGAGGTCATTCGACCGGAGGAGTCGCCGTGTGGGTTCAATGAAGCGCCATCTGGGGAAAATGGCGTCTTGCGCCCCTCATGGAACCGCAGGACCATGTCTGTCGGTAGTACCCTTAAAAGGATTTCACGCAGCATGCTGCAGTAGTCGCTCCCCTTCCCGGGTTTCGGCACCATGTGTTGGACCTCTGGGTCCTCCAGCTGTGGCGCGATGCTCAGGAAGGGGAGCGACACGTCGTGATCCGATGAGTCTTTAATGGAAAACAGAAGAAGAAGCAGGCGCGAGCCGGCGCCGCCACATTAGCATGCGGCAGCTCGTGAAGCGTAATGAAATGATGATGGTTAGCGTCGTCTGCTGCAAGGGGTGACGAAGAGGAAGTCACAACAGTATTTATTCTGTTGCTGAAAAATTCACCAAGCATTTCAATTTTTTGGCACAATCAATGTTACGTGAAACACCTTGTACAACCAAAAATGGAGCCACAGAAACATGCAATGCTTCTGCCATGCACTTTAACCAAATGAAGCAACGGATTCCAACCAAAACTGGCCTATGGAATGTATCGACTCTGAGACACGTTACAACTAAGTGCATTTTACCCTGAACCCTAACATATCCTAGCAGCCACATTAAAACCAAAAGGCATTAATGCAGGTACAGCAAGTTCAAAACAGTGAAGTGAATTCGCCAAGTAAACCTTTAAACTAATTGACAAAATGACGACATGCTTCACTTCAAAAAAAGCAACAGAAAGGCAAAATTTGGACACAAATAGCAGACACAAGCTGTAACAGAAGAAGCAGGGAGAACAGAATGCTACAAGATGAAATTGATCCAGTAAAGGCAAATGACACTTAAAGTAACAACTTTGTATAAGAATATCAAGTGCAGTTGCATAAAACAAGACCTCGAGCTCCCACTCTAGCAGCCAAATGAAAAAAACCCTGCAGCAAAAAAACGAATTTCTCAATGCCCACCTAATCAATCCCGATATAATTTGTTGCATTAATTTAAAGCTTAAAATCCAGTAAATGGTAGGTAGTATCAACCCTTATTGCTCAACCTAAAAAAGGATGTCAAGTAATGTTCCAAAGTATGAAACAAATTCCACATCTGGAACATGGAGTCTCTACAACATCTTCTACTACATCTACCCACCACGGTGGCTCAGTGGCTAAGGCGTTGCGCTGCTGAGCACAAGGTCGCGGGTTCGATTCCCGGCCGCGGCGGCTGCTTTTCTGATGGAGGCGAAAAGCAAAAACGCCCGTGTGTACGAGATTTCGGCGCACGATAAAGATCCCCAGGTGGTCAAAATTAATCCGGAGCCCTCCACTACGGCGCGCCTCATCGCCTTCGTTGCGTCCACGCGTTAAACCCTACAATCAATCAATTCTACTACATCTAATTTCACTTAGAATGCACTTTTTTTTCTCTAAAAGTGGCTTTCAAATTTGGGTGCGCGTTACAATCGGGCTCAAAAGTACATCACGTGGGTAAATTTTTGTGTACCGGCAAATTTTAGCCTGGTGTTGCATATGATGCTGCTGCTACTATTAGCACCTCATTTCAGTAATTACGGCTCCAAAGAAGTACCGCTATGAACTGTCCTTCAACCACAAGGTTTTGTTTCATTTCGCCGGGAGCGAGGGAACTGAGTGCATCATGCACAGTGGACATCCCGGAGGTGTGTGCACTACTGGCCCCCCCCCAAAAAAAGTGTCATATTTCCATGCCATGCTTCCAGGAAAGGATTCACCGGCCGCAAGCATGGACATTTTTGAAAACTGACTTTATGGAGGAATTCATAAAGGAGCAACGAGCAATGAATGAACCCATGGCCCCGTCAGGTGTGACATTACGAGGGCCAAGATGCTTAACCCTTTAGGGGTTTTTGCCGTATACGCACAGTGGCGGTTTTCTGTCCCGCAAGGTCTTTGCCATATGGGTACGGTTTCAAACCTCCGTTTGAAATTTCGCGCCATAATGACGATGCATGCTCACTGGGAGGTGCTGCCACCTCCTAGGACTTTCAAAAGAAATTTGATTGTGTTACCTTCTTGCAGAGAAAAACAGTACTCTCTATCTTCAGCACGTCACGAGGTCTGTGTCGGCACCTTTTTATAGTTTCAGTTTCACCGCGTGATTGCAATGGTGGCGCGTGAAACTTGATTTTTATCTTTATCGGCACTCCCTTGTAGGGGCGGTGGAAGCTGATTTCGATCTATATTAGCGCTGCTACTAGCTAGTTTATTACCGATGCTCACGAGGTATTCTCGCTCTCCTTGTTTACTGTTCCCGATTTTTTTTTAGAATTTATTCCCGACTTTACACATTTTTTACATTCAAAATCTGCAATAAAGTAATTTGACCATCTGGGAAAGATTTTTTTTTTTTCAATTCGACCCTTGAAGGGTTAAATAGCAAATGCTTTTAATGTTTTCCGCTACAGTTTTAAAGCCAGCATTAGCTGTAAAACCAAGTTTAAAAGCACAAGGCATTTTCACTGCCACAGTTGCAAACGCCAAACAAAATATCTTTTGCCAGGTGCATGTTATCACGTCTTTGGCATCTGCGTGGTAGAACCCGAGTCCATTATTCTTTGTAATTTTCTCTAGTAAGCCCACATGTGTATTACAATCTGGAGCGTGTAAGAATCGCGAAAATACGGTATGCAGAATTGATATTTTAAGTTGCAGGTTTTAATTTACTTTTTTTCTTACAATATTTCTGTCACCAAAAAGAACTTGACATATAAATTCAATTTATTTATCTTTGGGGCCATTCATATAATCCAGCAGGTATTACTAATATATGATATTATCGTGATTCCAATTTTGCACCTTGTATCACAGCTAACTTTCAGAAATAAATGCCAAAAAGTGCAAAATGAATCTAAGCAGGAAATAAGACCGCAAACACGCGAAGTAATTTAATAAGACAATTGAAAAGTCTTCAGCTAAAACCAGTTTCGGCAAAGGTTAAGGAGCGTGACATGAAAGTGTTTGACACAAAGCATTTTTCATGCTATACTCGTACCATGATGGGCATAATAATGAATGGCAATACTGCTCATAACGTCTTAAGTATCGTAACACAACCTGAAAGGCATAAAACTATATAAAAAAAAGATGATGATGATGTTTAGATTTTTATGGCTCAAGGCCGACTAAGGGCAAACAGCGCCAAAGAAATGTATGCAAGAAAACTGCTTTCACACAAAAATCACATTCCCAACATGACACTAAAGGCACAGTAAAGGCTGAACAACTCGTTTCAACTGAACAATAGCCCCTTCCAAAACTCTTTCAGCTTTGATTCGGCTGCAAGCAGAGCTGCATTCGTTTAGAAACAAGTAGAGCTGGAATTCTCTCTCCAGTTTTCTTTAATTCCTTTTTTATAACACAGAACTGCGTGACACAGACAGAGAAGCTGCTGGCACCTGGGGGAAAGTGTGTAAAGCACGAACAGTAAACAAGCTTGGTTGCCTTGCCACTCTCGCTCATAATCTCCCATTGTTGTCGGTGTTCTCCGGTTTACATGTATGCTGGCAGCAGGAACAAATGGTTGCATATGCGTCCACCTTCACAAACATTTATACTACATTTGTTCATTAAGGAAAAGCACCCGAAAAAAATCAATTAAAACAATGCCTGCCTCGTGAGGTACCGTACTTACCCGATTCTAACGCGCACTTTTTTCCCGAAAAAATAGGCGGAAAAGTCGCATGCGCGTTATAATCGGATACGAAACCGAAACTGCCGAAACAGCGGAAATTTTGTCCCACCCATCGTCATTGCCATCTCAAGATGGCGCCAACTTTCGGACCATCCATGTTTCGGACGCAGGAAACCTAGGCTTTTCTATCGGCATTCCCACAAATCGTCAAATTGTTCCACTTGCGCGCTTGATACAGCAATGGCAGTAGCAGCAACAAAGGTGCACCGCTTCCCTGAGTGGCTTACGAGCGGCTTCCATGCGTTCAAAACGAGCGGTCGGCTGAAGCGTGCCCCTCTGGAGAAGCTCGTGGGATGGGCGTGCGAGGTGTGGGCCACGATCCCATCGACCATGGTTGAATGTTCGTTCAGTAGTGTGGCATCGCTAACGTGCTTGGCGGCACCGAGGATGAGATGTTGTAGTCAGCGGAAAGCGACGTGGAGTAAGATGAGTTACTTCGGGAAATAAATCGCCCGTTTCTCTCACATTCGTTTTTCTGGGTCACAAAGTTCCGTGCGCGTTAGAATCGGAGGTGCAAGTTTTTTAGGTTTTTTTGCCAAGAAAATCGGGTGCGCGTTAGAATCGGGAGCGCGTTAGAATCGGGTAAGTATGGCAGTTTGGTAATGTTAGCTGAAGTTGGTGATTTTAAACACATGTTCAATTAAAGCCACTAGCTACATTTATTTTACATACACATGGTCTCACATTACTATTCTTTTCAGAAAAGCACTGAAACAAGCTGTGCCAATCCTGTTGAGGCACTCACAATTGGTGACGTCCCAAATCGTAGAGCGGAAAAATGTACAAGACGACTATACCTATTCACTATTTTTGCCATTTGCTGCATTATTAAACAACTCCCGCTAACGCAAGCCCCATATTTGCATCGTCGGCACTTCAACCTGCCGGTGTATGCCAACCTGTTTTTGGACTTCAGTGTACGATTAATAGTACTATGTGTAAGCAACCCCTCTCATCCTCAACTAATGAAAATGGGAAAAATCTTTATTTCTTTTAAATCTGTGGTGCTATAAGTCAAAGCTAAATAAGTTCCCAAAAGTAGAAGTAGATGCACTAAATTCACAAGTTCCAATGAAGCACTGACAAGATGAGAGGCAAAAAAAAAAAAAAAAAAAAAGACCCCCAAGTTTACGAATGGCTGAAACATTTGGCTCAACAAGCTATAAATACCACAATGTAACAAATATTCAGCCTTAATTACATTTCTGCCTAATCTTGTTGCTGAATGCTTTTTATGTTCACTTTCTAAGCAGCAGGTATGCATGAAGCTAAACAATAAGATGCAGCCAACTAAAGGGGTCACGCACTTATAATGGGGCTCCTCGATTTACAGTCTCGGACTCACCGCGGATAGTCCGCGGGTAGTCCGAGGATTCCCCGAAGCCATAGGGATACATGGGAAAATCGAATGCCGGACTGCTTCTCGGGGAGTCCGCGGTGAGTCCGAGACTGTAAATCGAAGAGCCCCAATATGGGCAGCCTACATTAAACTTGATCTTTGCGCATAATTTAATACCTCCTCCAAACAGTGCCACATAAAAAAGCACAGCCACTCACCCTGAAAATGTGTTTCCGGTTCAACATATTCGCCAGCCCTAACTTTATGTTGATTTGCACGTATTTTGTCCATCTTGCGTTTTATCTTTTCCATAATGTCCCTTTCAGCTGCCCTTTGTTCCTGGAAAAAAAAAAAAAAGAACATTACACGTCACACTTTGTACGTTCTGTGCACTGACAAACATGTTTGTACATATGAACGCCAAGTCGGACAAAACAAGTATTTTACTAATAAGTAATGCTCCAGCTCACTGAGCTAGAAAGCAGATGCAATGCTTATACAGTCTATTTGGGGAGGAGAACACCTAATACTCACATTGTCAAAACCAGTCAATTTTAAGCCAAAAATAATGAAAAAAAGTTAGCTATAATGCCGAATACAGCTTCTTATGCAACATGGCAACACAAAAAAGTAGCACTAAATTTTGGGGTGGCAAAAATGGTTATTGATTGATTGAATAAAGGTTCATTAAAATGGTTTGCTACAATTCTGGCCAACTTCCTCAGTTCATGAAGCAATGGTCATCAGCTGCCCGTGCCTCCAAATCATGACGGCATTTATAATGTCCGACCAACACATATGCACGTTTACATCACCAAGAACAGAGGACATTTCAAGGGAATGTACTTTGCTACTCGCCTAATCGCTACTTCTGTAACTAGATGCTCAAATTACTCTTGTACGCCACAGTACACACCTGTAACCTACGTTTCTAAGTTGAGGCCACAATGCAATCACTAGGTCCACTTTCAGTCAGCTAGTGACATTGAACTGTGGTGGTGTTGGGGATTCAAGCTCATCGCACACTTTCTGTACAGAAAGAAGCCCTGGGTTTGACTCCTTTTTTTTTTTGCTCAATTTAATTCTCTCTGGGCTGTTGGCCTTTTTGTGTGCCATTTCTTGCTTATAGAGTAGGATGCAGGTTTTCTGACCCAACGAGTCAACAACTAAAGCTTTCACACTGAAAAAAATTAATGCCTTTCAACTTTGTGAAGAAGGATGACCTGCTCCCATCGAGCACACACACACACAAAAAAAGAAAACATGTTTATTTGTCATTTGTGAATGAGCGTACTAGCTAATCAGCTGAATAAGCCTTGGAAAGACGGACTTTATTCTGGCAAACAAACATACAGCTGCCTGTTTACATGTAACGTCGTAGGCATATTACTGTTTGTGTATGTATAGCCTGTCCCTGCATATAACCTGTGGCCCCACTTTGTCCACGAATAAAAATAGTATATATCCCCGCGTATTGCCCGCACTCCCACACATTTTATACAGGAAAGGCTGAACCAAAGCTACTTTGATTGATTTTAGGGTTTAATGCGCCAATGCTACACAGGTGACGAGGAGCGCCGTAGTGGAGGGCTCCGGATTTTGACCACCTGGGTATCTTTTACGTGCACCGAAATCTTGAACACACGGGCGTTTCCGCTTTTCGGGACCAAGCCTACTACTCAAGCAAACATGGAACATTTGTTAATGCAAAAAGCTTGCCTATTTTGCATATTGAATACATTTTCTGCACAGCCTAAGCCACAATCACTCAGTGTCACTACCGTATTTTCCGGTCTATAACTCGCACCTTTGTATAAGTCGCACCCCCCTCAAAATGAGTTTTTCCACAAAAAAACGTATATAAATCGCACCGGTGTACAAGACGCACCTGTTAATTAGGTAAACTCATAGTGAATCAGATCGTTAGAAAGTGTGGCGAAAGTTCATGGTTGCGGGGGCCGCCGTCTATGCACGCATCCCCCGGTAAGGAGGGCTAGACATGTGCATATACCGTCCAAATTCTAGACAGAACTAACTTCTCCAAAATTGTTTGATACACACAGATGGCGTGCACCCACAGACGGTGTTTAGGCAAAACAATCAGTCTTCTTCCCGCGACTCGCTAACAAATAATTCAGCAACTTCAAGTGGGAGTTGCGCCGGCGCATTGCTGTCGTCCTGTGAGTCATTGATGTCGTCTTCGCCAACATCTTCACCACTCGCGGACCGGATCACTCCGGCCTTTATGAACCCGGCTACAACTGTTTTAAATGCAGAGCATTTCTTTAACTCGCACTGTCACCCGTCGTCCCTCGGCGTTGTCCGCTCTCAACAACAGGTCAGGTGCGGGCGCACATGCGCGTGCTCCGGCGCTGAAAGAGGCGTTGCAGCAGCAAGTGCTACCTCCTCTCCCTCTACTGCGCACGCTAAGGCAGCGGCGAAGCGTCAGCGTCGAGCGGCCGATCCCGAGCGTCGAGAACGAGAGGCCGCCGCCAGTCGTCAGCGTCGAGCTGCGGATCCATCGAATCAAGAGCGAGACACGGTTTCGAAACATCAGCGGCGAGCGGCGGACCCCGCGTTATGAGAACGAGATGCCGCGGTCGGCCTTGTTGACGTAGTCCATGACGTATGCCGCGCACGTGTAGTGGTCGAGGATGATCTGCAGGTCCATGTTGCAGTCGAGAACCCTTCCGATCCACGGGTTGAACGCGTTCACGCGCTTCTCGGCTGGGATCCTCGCGTGAAGCACGCACGGACGCGACGCGCCAGCCTGCAGAATCTCCGAGTACTCCTCCCCGGACCGCACGTCGAAGGCGCGCAGGAACTCGTCCAAGCTCGGAAACTCCCCGTGCTCCAACACCTCGTGCATTTCGTCGTACTTGGCCTTCAAGCGCCATCGACGCACCTGTACGACAACAACTACAACTACCACCGCCAACTACCACAACCTACGCCACGTGACCACCCCTAATGCTCTGCATTTACTCGTGTCCCTCGCGCGGGGGCATGCGACGGAGTTTTTTGTAGAAATAGAGTCTCAAGAATCGGAGACACATTTGGCCAGCTCTCCAAACATCGCGCGTCTCTTGCGTGCTGTCGTAAATCAGCGCAATAAAGATGTCATGGCGGATGGAAGTGACGCCAACGGAAGCGGCCCGAAAATCAAAACTTATCAGGAAGCTGTCATTTTAAAAATTATCAGCACGTTTACCTCTTCCAGAGTAACTCTCTGTAATAATTTATAAGCTGCATTTTGTTTTTGCAAATTAGTTTGATGTTACTTTTGAATTTATTCTGAACTGTAGGTACTGCGCATGGCAGGAAGTGGCGTGCGGCTGTCGCTGGCCATTATCATTGTTTTTCACTAGAAAAAGCTGCAAATTTCTGGGTTTAACGTCCTGAAGCGACATATGGGCTATGAGAAATGCCGTAGAATTGGGCTTCGGATTCATTTAGACCATAGAGCTGTGTCTCTTAACGTGCGCTGGGCACGCGCGGCCGCCGCGAACCGGATTTATTCCATACATAAGTCGCATCGGTGGATAAGACGCACCAACGAAAATTTCAGAAAAAAAACGCGACTTATACACCGGAAAATACGGTAACGCTATCTGGCGTATTTATTGACAACTCATTTTTCGATTTTATGATGTTTTGTTGATATTTCGCGCGCAGAGACCGCACCAAGAGTGAAATTTGAACCCGCGATAGTGGCGAGTTGTGTGAAAACAGCGTCCGCTTCACGGCGCACTCCGCAAAAGCAGACAGCTGTGGCAGGGAGTTCGGCAGCTGCTGCTGCTGATTTTTGTTACCCCAGCGGCAGTGATGACTCCACGAACGATGTGGATTCGCTATATTTTAGTTCTGATGAAGACACTCTCATTCAAATGCCTCAGACCAACAGGTGCTGCCAGGTAGGTCCGTTTTTGACTTTTGGCTGTATTTATAAATAAAGCGGGCTTCCTATCTGACGACTGCGGCTTTACACATTGATGTGTAGGGTCTGGACAACGTACGGTGTAGATATTTTGCTAAATGCGCCGCGTCATATCGCGTTATCACCTTCACGATAGCCTGGCACTCGTGTCAGATTACCGCTACCAGAGTCCTTCAATGCTTTACTGGTCACGAAACTGCTCTGTAACTCAATGGGAGATCTTCATATGCTACGTTTGGCCACCGCGCGGTGGCGCCACCATCTTACTGAGGTCACTCCACGGGCGGCATTGCGCTGGCTCGAACGGCGGAGACGCGGCTAGTTGTGTTTGTTTTGTGCGGGAAAAAAATGTAACGTGCATCTCATGCTGTTGTGATGCGACTTAATTAGTGCAACTACGATGCCGAACACGTGTTGCGTCCCGGGATGTCGTTCCTTGTACAACGATACAATTGAAAATGTTTCCTTGATCTGTTTACCGAGCGACGGGGAGCTGCGTGAGAAATTGAGGCGTGCCATTCAGAGGCAAGCAACGGGAGATTTCAGTTTCGACTATAAGTGTGTGACAGTGTGTGGGAATGCACTGTGTGTGAGAATGAAAAAAGCAATGTACCCTTTTGAGAGCATCCTGGACCTAGAATTGTACAAGGCTAACTTAAAGCCGGATTCTTGTCAGATCAGTCAGGTAGTGGTGGTGCTGCATTACTTGTTTGCAAACTTGTATTACCTTGCGCTCAGGTTCGCATGTAAAAAAAGGTTTGGGACATCCTTGTGCTTTTACTTTTCATATTTCCGCGAATTATCCGTTAGGGTTCATTTTGTTTGTTTTGTAACCGCGCGTGGCCGCTTCCGGTTTTCTTATCTGGCATTTGAAACGGAGCGCCTGTTTGCTCTTTTTGTCGTGCGTCCCGTCAGGCAATATTGTTTGATATGGAAAGGGTGTCACCTTGTCGCTAACTTGATTTTTTGTTTCTTCGAGAATGTGATCGAGCCTATTTCCATGGATCTGAAATTAATAACGTTCCGAGAGTAATCCATGCATAGCAAACGCCGCGCAACTCACGTTATCGACGTTCATCTGTGCACGTCACGCTGCGGACTGCTTCTTTGACGTTTGTGTTTCATTCTAGTCTTTCGTAGAGCAGAAGGTCGCTTTAATAAACTTCGTTCAGAAAAGCTTTGCGTCGTTCTTGGCTACGTGGCAATATTCTGTTTCCTCCATGTGCTGCACATCACAGCGCAAAAAAATAAATTTTTGTACGGTGTACCACGCTCTTTTGTCTCCCTTCGTTATATAGAATTTTTTTTGTTGCGTGTGATAAAATCATCTTGATTGTTCTTTTCTGGCTCCCTGTTTTTGCAAGGATTGCAAAGCGTGGAAGCGGAAAGACACCCGGTGCAACATATATCCCTTCGTGTTTTGATCCTTCGCGTTTCTGCAGCGTTTTTAGATGTTCTCAAGTATGTACCCACTCATCAAAACGACAATACTTTTGGGCTATCTCTTTTAGCGTTCTGTGCATTCCAGAGCAATCAACGGATTCATTAAGTGTAGTCTGAATGACGCGTACTCGGTTTCTTTCAGTTTTTTTATTGTATTATCGATAGGCCCGCAGCAGTCGGTGACTATGAAGCTACCGTATGTGTGGTGTTTACAACTTTTGCTTTAAGAAAAGAAGAAATAGAGACTTTAAAATCCGTAAACACGGTGGCGCAGTGCTTGTGCCAGAGGGTGCAGAAGTGGTTGCCGTTCGCGGCCGAAGTCTACGGTAATTTACTGGGAAAAATAAAACCCCATTGAAGGCAGGTGATATAACACAATGACTGGACTATTCATCGCTAACTACTACGAAAAAAAGCACACTAAATCAGCTCGCAGACAGCAAAAGCAGCAAGCGTTTGCACGTCAAGAGCTGGCCAATATGCCACACGTCCGGCGGCTGGATGCCCTTCGTGCGGCGGTGGCGCCTGTAGTGGCGCCCGCGGTCCCGATATGAAACGAGCGCCGAAGTTTCGTGACCAGTAAAGCATTGAAGGACTCTGCCGCTACGAAGCGATGCGCGACACTTCTCAAGAGCGCTGGATCTTTTTTCTGGTTTTTTTACCACTAAAGTGAAAAGGATTTTGTGTCAGAACACAAAAAAGTGTGCTTGGATGCATGACCGACTTAGACTCCAGTGGCTTCGAGGAGTGGCACAGCCGTCAGTTTCGCTAGGTTGACGGGCCCACAAAAATACAAAACTTGGTGTACAGCGTTGATATATATATTGAATCATACCCAAGAAATGTAGGAACAATTTGTATATCTTAGAATTCTTAAAATAATTTTTAGGCTCATTACAATCGCCTATATACGTTGCGTGTATCCTTTTTTTGTGCATTTTTTTCTGATTATTTGACAAATAAACTAAGTAATTGTACCTTTCACAAAACTGCTGTTATGTGTTTGTAAGAGCAATCTATAAGCTACAATTCCATGCATACAAATGCTAAATGTGTCCACTAGTTCAAGAGAAAGAAATAGTTTTGTGGAAGCACTGAAAATGGCCGTTTTTCCGCCGTAACGAAAGAGTTAAAGGTTCCCGGAACTGACACAAAAATTTTGCATCTTGTTTTTTTTTTTTGTTGCGATAAGTAGCTAGTGACCTACTTATCACCTGTAGAAACCTCATTTACTTCAGCGTGCAACGGTCATTTAATTAGAGACATTTTCAATGCGGCCAGTCGCAGTTTCGGTTTCAGGGGGTGCCGCGAAACGATGGATTTTTTGTGAACAAAGCTGACCACGTGACCGTCGGAGGGATATCACAGAGCAGAGCTGCCGTAGCACTGTCGAATCCACATCGCCGGCAGTTTCTGCGAATGCCCCTACGTACCGATCTCGTGAGCTGCTTGATTAAAAAACGACCGTGGACGTGACGCAGGCGCTGCGAGTGCAAATGCTACTGCGGCTAGAAACCAACGCGCAACGCTTGAGACAGTGGGTGGCAAGACGCGCGCTGGGAGCAGCCGGCCGGTCTGCCTACAGGTCCGCCTACAGATGTGTTCGGCTTAGCACTGCGGCGGATATTCGATTGCCGCTCTCGTAAGTGGTGCATAGGACAATTTTTAATGCAACCCGCCATCGGATCATTAACTCCTTCCTCATATAAGCTGCCATGGTTTGGACTTGGGTCCAATTTCGTGCAGCGGTAACAAGCTATCACTCGAGCTACCTGCGCCGGCCTGCACCACTTCACGGCCATGGCCGCCGCCTGCACAGCGACCGTGCGGCTCGCTCAGTGTGCTTTTCGTATCTCCGGCGCATGTTCGCGTCCAATGTAAATAAAAAGTAATAAAAACAGAGTGCCTGGAATCACTGTAGAACTTTGGTCGCGGCCAACGGCACCTCCGCCGCCAATGATCGGGTCGTTCATTCTCGAGAGCAGAAGCTCGGCCCCCCCGATTGGAGCGGCGAGCCGGGAAAAACGCCGGCAGTGCGGAAGCGGCAAACACAAACTCGTGACGTGTTTGGATGTTGTTTATTTACAAAATATCCATGGGATGTCAATTGCGCGAGGTCCTCTGCTGGCTGCTCGGTTGCGTTTCGCACACTTTAAAATTGATTTTAAATATGTTCTAGGCTGTATTGGCCGCTGATATTTTGCAGAGGATGTTTGTGTGTTCACACCAATCTATCTCCGAAGTTATCTCGTCTTCAAAATTTTGTGTCAGTACCCCTTTACGCTCTTGTGAAACACCTCACCTGGAATCTCATTTCATGCGTCAGCGATTCACTCACGAAACAGCGCAACATCAGGTCTACGGACGCGGCCTGTCGGCATTAAGTCAGAGCCCTTCAGTCATCCATTCAGCGTAAAGATGCCTGACGTGCGCTTTGAACGGTCCATTGGCACTCACACTCTTACTCTTGAATGGCGCTTTTCGGAAAAATCTAGCTGACTTGCCCAATATTTTTCCTCAGGTTGTTATATTGTTGAACTGTGTGTGCCAAATGACCACTACCAATGGGATAAGAGTGGCTTATTACTGCTGTAGGGCCTCATGGCACAACGCGCATTGCTGTGAAGCTGCACCAAAGAAAATACCTCGCATATAATCCGTACCTCTACTTTAACTTCAAAGAGTTTAAAGAGTAATCCGCAGCTTTAAAGAGTTAAAGCTCTCACCAGCACGACAGGCATGTGATCAGTAGCAGGGTGAAGCCTAAATGTGCGTGTACGCTCCCCCTCCTTCCAGCCCCAACCCCTGCACGCATAAACCAGCCACCGGTGATGGGTGTTTGCGTACACGTGAAATGCACCGTTGAAAATGTCGGTTGGAGAGCCTTTCAAGCTGATGGAAGAATTTTGGGCTCACGTCGCCGTTTCAAGTGGGCGAATTGTTCTTCATCAAGAAGGTTTCGCAGCTACTGGGCGAGATGGATTTAAGTGGGAAATGGTGGTGGCTTCCGTCGTTTTCACATCGTTTCCATCGTTTTTAAGACCATTCGTGCTTCTGTTGATTCTTCACAATCATCTGATAACGACACTACTGCTTTTGTCAGCCAATCGCGTAGCTTGTGAAAGAGACATCGGTGGTGGCGAAAGGGAATAACAGTTGTGGAAGAGGGGTCGGTAGATTGTCGCGTAATGATGCTGTTGACCATGTGAGCCTGCCTTCTTTCAGACGAGTTTGCCCTTACAAGGGAAGCACCCACGTCAGGAACCACTTATGTGCTCCTGCGACTAGTGCTTTCTGTGGTGAGGTATCGCAGGTTAGTTGGTTGGAAAGGATGGGTAGGGTGGCCTTTAGTTTTGGGGAAGCGAAAAGTGCAAACATCCTGTGAGGGCCCTTTTTGGTCCCACGGCCACGGAACCACGGTTGGCTTGCACATGGTGAATTCAGTCACCCTGGAGTACTCACGGGCCGGACCACCATGTGTGCAGTGCTATTAAATCACTATTGCTAATGTTTGGCCTGCTCCTGGTCTCCAAAGGGGTGTTATTTTACACTGCACCTGCAACAAACGCTGCTAACGATGTGACACTCACTGTCTTCCGTTTCTTTATGAACACTCATCACATGCCGGCGCTCATCACATCACATGCCGGCGCTTGCACGGCATGTGTACTATGGACTGATGACTGTGGGGTGAAAAAACTAGCATGAATCCCACAACTTACAAAGTCTCTACAGCACAGACACTAACCTACTCAGTCTTGCATCTTTATGTGACGCGCAGTACCACAGTACCACAGGCAGTGCACAGTCAGTGACCAAGACTCATTAACAGATCAATCTGCTATCCTGAAAACTGCAGGACAAGAAATAGTTGGGAGAAGAAGTTTCACATACTTCAAATGCTTGATACTTTTGCTTCATATACTCTTCTTAGATTCACCAACCACCCATAGGAAGAACTTCACCACAATGTAAGTCTATGACATCGGTTATCACCATTCTAACAGTATGTAGCTTCATCCAAATGCATTTCCTACCCACTGTTCTTGTGTCGACAACACTGAGCGGGACGTGACAGAGGCACTTGCCTGGACGTCCTTCATCTGTATCTCGTGGATCATCTCGGCGCCCCGCGAGGCCAGCTGCTGCTGGGCCAGGATCTCGATGATGAGGTGGTGGAAGTAGTAGGAGGTGAACAGCCGCTTCTGCATCAGCAGGAAGGCCAGGCAGATGCCGTCCCACAGCAGGCCCGCCTCGTCTAGAGGCACCCGGCAGACGCCGCCCCCGCTGCTGGGCAGGCTGCTCGGGTGGCCGCCACCTGCGGCACAGCTGGCGCTCACTGACACCGTCCACCGGCCACAGCGCACACACTCCTGTCTTTCTGGGCTGGCCCCCAGGAAGACAGATCAGTGGCAGCCACACCCCGCAGGCTCACTCCCATTAAAAAAAAAAAAAGAATGGGAGTGACAATGCACTTCCAACCGCATTTTTCACCACTATAAAAAGCCCGGTGTATTTGTGTGCTGTACACTCGCGTCACCAATGCAATGGCCCGAGAACTTTGACGGCCTACTGGGTTCTAAAACTCTACATCAAGAAAGCTGCAAGCAGGGACACAAGGGGCAGAAGAACTTAGGAAAGGCAAGGAATTCAAAGCCTACAGGAATATAAAACCAATCAAAGCCAGCTGCCTGAAACTCAGATAGAGAGAAATTTAAATTAATGACCACACTACACCACGATTTTCGCAATGCCATTGTGCAGATAGTTGCCACACCTAATTAAATTTCATGTATAGGTCTTTGGAGGTTTACTGCATGACTGAAAAGCTACAGAATATGACCAGGTATGGCCCCCCTAGGCCTCATTAGGGTAAAAATTTGAGAAAAGCATTTGCGACGTTTGTACTACATGTTTTCTATAAATACTTTGACACATAAAACATTAAATTAACAAGAACTGCAGTTTGGTTAGTTTGATGGCCCCTGGTGTGTAGGTACAAGTGCCATCAGATTGTAGCTCCTCAATGAGCTCACAGATGCCCATCTTGTAGGAAATCATAAGGAGCAGGCAAGCATGGCGCTGGTAAGGTCAGCTTCTGTAAAGGGATGTCCAGCACCCACTAAAGGGAGAGCAGGTGAAGCAAAGCAATACCTACCTTTCAGTTCTGACAAAATTAAAAGTTCAGAAGCTGTATAAATGACACAACAGCAATAAAATGACATAAGTGAAGATTTCCATGTGCAGGAAGCAGCTGTGACCTACACAAAAAAAAGAGGCCTACCCTTCATTTCTGTAAGGCATAAAATTGAAGTAGCTATTAACCTTTAGCAAAGGTTAAAAAAACATGTTTATTAGCCCAAACACCATGTTTACTTTTTTTTTAACTGTGGAAAAGCAGAACCAATACTCGCCATTGGTACCACTAATCTTGGTTAATCAATTAGCCTCATCTGCACCTTTATTTAACCAAGGTTATATTGCCTCCATGTTTAATTGCATTTTCAAACTTTGTTTCATTTAAAGGGACCCTGCAACACTTGCCATCGACTACTAGTACTGTATTTTGGGATAAAGTCTATTGTCCCAGAAATCTCCTCCCGCAAGAATTACGAAAATCCGTTCACAATTAACGAAACTACGCGCGATGAGAAATCGCGCATAATCGTTCCCTCTCAACTCGAGCGCGGACAAGGCGGCGAAAGCTGCGCGCTCTCTCCCGGAGAGGGGAGCGGCTCGCGGCGTTCTCTTCGGCGGCCTTCGATATATCACATGCCGGGTAGCTTTCTCCTTTTCTCCGCAACGCGGAGGGGCCTATTTCCGGTCTGGTGCCACAAAAAAGCAGGCATGGGTGCCTGCTCGCAAGTGCGCGCTCGGGCTGGTAGGGCGTTTTTGAAGCAATAAACGTTTGTAGTCGAGTGGTCCCGTTGAAAGGGAAGTATTGAGCTCATCACTCAAACTCCGCGCGCACTCAAAACACAAAATAAACGGCAAAACTGCGCCTACAGGTTCAGGCATAGAAGAGGTTCGTACACAGCGATGACGACGACGGAAATGGGAGAATCTAGCCGCGAAGTTGACCAGTGACAGCCGATCGGGCAGCCATGGCCTATGTGACGTCCCTTAGGCCATGCATAATAAGGACAACTGAAGAGAGAGCGGTTTGTTTTTCCGCGTCTTTCACATCGATTTGCGTGCTCACCGCTTCACGCGCACGTGTAATATTTGGCTCAGGTATTCCTGGCAGTGTAATCTAAACGTCGCGCAGGTTTATTTGCACTGCTCAAAGAGTGTTGCAGGGTCCCTTTAAGGAAATAAACCACACATTCAAAACAATTTTTTTTCAAGGCCCAACACTTCTTTAACTCTTTGAAGGTCACTGCCACACATGCATGAAAACGCTGGCCAGCCCAGTCGGGTCACTGCTGTCAGAGCCACAAGTAAACAGTTGAGCCCCCACGCTCTAGAAAGCTCTGCTGTCTGCTGAAAAGCTCTTCTTCACTGTGCAATTTTCTTCACTGAGCCTGTGGATCTTCAGCTTTCTGCTTTGTGTACCTGGCGCATTCAAGGTAGCAGCACAGGTTGGCTGCTCTGCCAGGGGAGGGAATTGGAGTGTGGCTCTTAAGAGTTGTAGCTAAGAGCAAAATATAAACCGGAAACCAGACCTGGGAATCAGATAAGAAGCAGTCATTCAATATACCCACTCTTGGGAGCCTGAACATGCTGCGACATCTCGAAAGGTGGCGCAGCAAAATGAAATGGAGTAGGAAAGGGTTCGCATAACAACGCAAAATTTTGAAGTGAAAATGCGGTCTTGTGAGCTGCAGTAGCAATGTGGGACATACTCCTACCGCTGTAAACAAATGGGTGTGATCATGAAGGGTGTGTGCTTCCATAATCACTGGGAAAAAAACTTTTGAGGGGTGTCCTTGCCAGAATAGAGCTACTCTGTCAGTTATCTGCACTGCAATACGTCACGCAGCCAGTCAGAAGTGCACACCTAGCTTCCCCACAGCTAGCCTCCTCTCCTCTTAGTGCACTTCATTGCTTGCATCCTCAAACCTTTGTACACTTTCCAGGAGGCTTTCCTCCTCGACTCTTTACAACTAGCTGCATTGCTTGTGACTCATTCCTTCTTTGCCAAGGTTTACTCCCTCTCTTCTCTATCATGGCTGCACTGGACGTCGGACATCTATTAGGAATGTGCTAAGCACTGACTCCAAATGCCAAGCACTCAAAAACATGGCCCTCAAAGGGTTTATTCTGAAACACACCAAGAGGCTTTTGAACTGATTATCATCAAAGAAAGCAAAAGACCACGGAGTAGGGAGACAAGGGCTTGAAAAGTGCATCCCCCCCCCCCAACCCCCGCTTTGGCAGCATGTATGCTGAGGCATGGTTCTCCGCAAGAAATTTTGAGAGGTGGACATATGAAGACTGAGGGAGCGGGAAGGGGGGGGGGGGATTGCCAGGCGCATACTAATAAATGACAAGACAACAGCCGTTCGAGCACAACGGCTGTGTGTTCCTGACATCCTACACTTTCAGCCTCCAATTTTTCAGTTTGGCCCAGTTGTCCAGTACCGTATCGTATGGGTAGTTCTCAGCATCAGGCCCTTCAACTGCAATGTGAATGACACCATCCAGTGTCTTCGAGGCGATTCCTGAGTTGTGTTTTGATGAGTTCTAGAGCCGAAAAGTCTCTCTCTCTCAGTCCACTGAGGTCATGTCATCGCAATTCCCACCAGCTTCACGGCCTGTGTTTCTAACTTGTGAGGATGTGCGCTCACTTCCCACCAATGTCTGTACTTTCCCATAGTAGCGCGCCTGTGGAAGAGGACCCCTTGCGCTCATAGCTTTTCCTGCCTAGGAAGAGAAAGCTGCACCGGCCAGTGGAGAAAACTTGAAGCCCGAGAGGCGGTGGCGGTGGCCGGTGGTCATAGAAGTGGGCGATCGGCCGGAGTGGTGCGCGGCAGAACCGCTACCACCCACCGTGGGAAGAACCGCCCACTGAGGGTAAAACTAGGCAAGCTAAAAAAGAAAAAAAAGGCCGAATAAAAACAGCCAAGCTCACCTGGCAGAGGTTCATTCTGTAGTCTCTTCAGACAAGCAATGCCAAACAGCTGGACCATCCAGCAGGAGTACTTCGACAGTTTGTCTAAGAAAACACAGCCAACCACCTAGAATTGCACAAAGGTTATGTTCTACTAAGGCTTTCTATCCTTTGCTTTTAATAGACGAGACAGGCAAATTAATTTTCAATTGTGCATGCAACCACAGGCAGCAGTATGCCTCCTACCTGCTGAAAGCTATTAGTAGTTAACCCGTTCAGGGCCAATTGGTGACATGTACGTCCCCTGGGGACATGTATGTCCCCTGCTAACACCTTCAAAATGGTCACTGACGTGCATGTACATCATCGCTTATTTATATGTTTAAAAAGCACGCCTTTTCGATCATATCTCTCGCTTGGCATGTGCTGCCACACTGTGGAAATATGTGAAATTGTTTTCTTGCACTGATGGCTCTTTTTTTTTTATATATGCTTTACTGTAGCTATATAGTGAAGCGGTGCGCCGGCTATCGCTTGACCATCTGGTCACATGTGGGCGTGCAACGGCTAGTTTCAGTTTCGTTCTCCGGGCGTTTCCTGCTGCTTTCACCCACGCAACTCATGAATTTTTTTTAAGAATTTCGAGAATTAGAATTTTTTTTGTGCTACACATGAATACACCACCTGTATTTAACAACACAACCGATTTTTTTGTCACTTTATGGTCACCTTAACAAAATTACGACAATTTTCTCTTGAAGTAAAGCTGTCCGAAGAATTAAAATCAGCAAAAAAAAAACGCGGGGTAGTATTTGGCAAAAAAATTTCACCCTCAAAAGGAGCATTTCCCCCAGCTCATAGAACAACCAACTTTTCAGATTTATAAGCAAAGAAATGATATTCAAAGAATTCAAGAAAAGTCAATGACCCAAACAGCAAATCCACGACACTTGTACTCTGCACTCTTAACACAGACAGCTATAAAACAGTGGTTAATTATGGTCACCAAACTCTCATTAGTGTGAACATTTGACTTTCTGCCAAACCTTTTTGGCAGGACAAAATGTTGGTTCTGCTATACGGCATGTACACCGTACATCCTTCAAGCTTTTCGCATGCAGTACACGCATTAAGTTGGCCCTTCTGCATAGTACTGAAGCTTCTGCTTAGTACTAGAGACATTCACAGAACTAGGAAATGACACGCTTTAGGACAAGTGCAAGCTGCCTTGACCACACATTACCAACTCTCCCTACACTCTTCGTCCCAGCCCCGAGTAGCTCCTCACCTTTTTGCAATACCGACAAAGGGTTCCAGACACATGAGTGGTTGGCATCCAGTAGAAAACAGAGGTGCAGAGGGTATGCCCAACAGAAACTCTTTACCACTGTGCAGCATATTTGCTAACTAAACTTTTCTCGAGGTGAACTACCAAAAAAGGTGCGGTAGTACATTCGGCCCACTGTTCGAGCTTCAGGGTCAACTGACACAGTTTGTCAGCTACTAAAGCCAGAAAATGTCTTTAGCTAGTGGCAATATGCTGTGTGCAAGCCTTCCTATTTCTCTGGACAGCCTGTGGCATTACAACAGAAATATTTCAGCAATATTAGTAGCTCTCACTAAGCTACTTTCCATTGAGTAAATGATTTAAGTCTTTAGGAGAGATATCAAGAGCACGGAACATACTGAAGGCAGCACCAAACAAACAAGGATGAAGAGCAAGCAATACTTAAGACAGTGCTAATCCCGCGCTTGCCCCATGTATTTATCGCTCTTTACCCTTGTTTGTTTGGCACTGCCTTTAATGTGTCCCACAGTACCGACAACCAACTAGCCCTGCTTTTGACCATATACAGTGTAGATCACTCATAATGTATGTAGCAGGAGCTGCAAAAACACTATAAGCAGTACCACATTATAACCAGAACATGCACAAAATAAGCCCCATGTACCACCTACCTTTTAGGCCTTTATTTACCACCACTCAAAAGAATGCGACTTCTTTTTAAAGGAGCCATGAAGAGAAAACGGAAGTTTGGTTCATTCAAAAGATTGCCTTGTTAGAATCGTACTGACACCACTTTTAATGTAAACTTCGCTGAAATAAGCTACATAATTAGGAAAAAGGGGAATGGCCATGCGACCCACTAGCTCATTTCCCGAAACAGAACCTATGATGACACATGAGACAGCTCTGCGATTGGCGGAGGGCGGCAAAAGCAAACGCAAATTAGGCAGAGCTTATAAGCTTGCCGGACGAGCTATTTGCGCTTAAATTTAGGGCATATTCTTTTTAAAGCCCTAAGAATGGTGGGAGAAATAGTGGAAGTTACGAAAGTACACGTAAACATAGAAGTACCGATGCATACGGCTGTTGGTACTGCACGCACTATGCTTGGTTTAGCTGCACAGGGCTGCGGGGCTTTGGGGTTGTTTCAGACGACACTGGCCGATTGACGCAGGCGACGATGTCTTACGTGACCGTATTTGTCGAGCGAGCACCATGTTTCACGAAATGATTGTCTCGAACAAAACAAGCCAGGTACAAATACGTTCACAAACAAACCAAAGGCAGAAAACGGCTTGCCGCGGTGTGGTGGCGCCATCTAGGTCAACTAACGGTAAACAAGACCCTGTGATGTCATTGCAGACCCCGAAAACGCACGATTTAGTGAGGAAATCAAAATTTTAACTTAAATTAATTAATTTCTCAGTGAATAAAGCATCATTTACATTCGGACAAGCGCTGGGGGCACTATAAAACACGAAATCTTTCGAATAGCACAAACTTGAGTTTTGTCTTCATGGCTCCTTTAAAGATCACCTGGTACTGTAGTGTTTTTTGAAATTGTGAGCATGGCTTGAAAAACTTTTTGTTTACGTATTCATATAAATTAATTTTATTTTTACAGAGACCACATTATAAGTGGTCTGCACTGTAGATCTGGACCTAGTGAATAACCACAGGTCAGGAAGTGGCCCCCACAGCATTATTTATGCACAAGAATGGATAGAGTAATACAACTGCCCAGGCAAAGCCTTGGGCTAGTTACAGATGGTTTTGGTCACCCTGATAGATTTTGGAATGTTATCCAGAAATGTCACTGCGAGGGGATATTAATCATGTCCATTACATGAACTGCACATTTCCAGTATAATACCCATATGCCACACGTGCACAAAAAATGACATCAAGTGATTAAGGCCTTAAGAAACCGAATGGCATTTGGGTGGGCCGTGCTACATGTAAAAACGCAAAGGCATTCAATGTGTTAGGCATGATGGTGATAATGATCCAAAAGAGAAATGCACTCATATTTTAGAAGTTTTTAACGTAGAAAAAAACATCTCACAAGGGTTAAAAATGTTCTTTGTTAAAGAAAACATCATGAGAAATAGTGTTTTCTAAAAAATGGTGCAAGTCGTTTCTAAAAGTGGCTTCAGCAGCTGCCGTCGCCTGCCAGCAGTAGCCAAATCCGAAAAATTGAAACCGACGAGTAACACAATGTTTTGCCTTTTGCCGCTGTTTTAATGAATTTTATCTTTTTTAGAACTTCGCCACAAAGAGTGCCCAAAAAATCATCTTATTTCGAAGTTCAGCTACGTTTCCACGTCAACACTCTGGTGCTGAGAGTTTCGCTGGTTTCATTTGGCGCTCATCGCGTTCAAGAATAGGCAGATTTAAGGTGTATGTGACAGCGAACACATTGTACGGAACTCCTTAAACCAAAAATGACAGAGCGAATGGCATCAGACTTTTGCGTGTAGCAGCGAATTAATGGCATTAAAATTTAGGGCATTAACTATTAAGCCTTTAATGCAATTTTCCGTGTTTGTGTGGCACGGGTATTGTTAATTGTATCTATGACAATACGGTTGAGTCCACTTATAACGATACTGTTTATAACAATATATTGGATATAACGATGAACAACTATGGCACCGTCCGCTTTCGTATGCATTCTATGGTAAAATAAATCGCTTATTACAATGCTTCAGTGCCGCGATATCGGATACAACAATTGAATGCGGTAACAGCATGCTCCGAAAATACAAGCTGCTGTCGGCGCTCCGGGCCAACCGCGCCGGCAGTATGCGCTGCGATGCGCCTCACATCCCATTCACCCCTCAGAAAACGAGTCGACTGTGCCGTTTGCGAAGAAGCGAGAGAAGAAGGGGAGCAGTTTCTCTTCCGAACCCCCTTCCCAGCGCAACTGCTTTGGGCTCGTCCCCGTGCCCGCTTGGGTCCCTGACGCGTTTGCTTGTTGTGTCACGTGCGCACCGATTTGAATTTGACTAGGTGCCTTTTCAACTTCCTTCGTTTTTCCATGGAAGGGACGTCAGGCCTATGCTTTGGAGTGCCTCAGTGAAGAGGCGATCACTGCGCAGATACGTGCTGCGAACAGCGGTGACAGTGACGACTTGGATGACGCAGTTGCGCAGCCTACTCCCATAGCGTCATTGCAGGAGGCCCAACGCATAAAACAGTAGTCCCTCAGGGTCTTCATTTCAGCCAAGGATTTTTCACTCAGCTAGGTGAAGCAGCTGTAGATGCTCTTGAAAAAGATGTGCACCAGCTTCGCGTGCAGTAAACAAAGCTGACCACCTATGGCTTCTTTTCTGCGAATAAGTAGTAGTACGACCTTGCTTGCAAGCAAAGAAAATGTTTTGAGCTCAGTTTCATTTTGTTTTTTGTGCAATCCGCTTATAACAATTACCGGTTATAACGATGGGATTTCCTTGGCACGTGGATATTGTTTTAAGTAGACTAGACTGTATAACAATAGAAATACAGTGTAGACCATTTATAATGTAACCGCTTATAGTGAGGGACCGGATAAAATGCGGGTTTTCCTGGCCACCGGTAGGCCTCCCATAGAACTGAAAGCATAAGTGCACCGTTCATAATGCGGTTTTTGGCGGTTCTGCTGATCGACCGACGTAGCTGGGGCATCGTTTTAGGGCCACAAAAAAGAAAGAAATAGATGGATTCAGCCATCCGACGCAGCCTGCGCTCCCTTTTCTCCTCCAACTCAGACACAGAAAATAAGAATAGGCACCCTTTAGTTCACGTGTTCCGTCTGCACTCAGGTGAAAATTAACCACTACTGCCCTCGCTTGACGCACATCACAAGATAGTGAGCCGCCCCTCCTACACCGCCTGCGCGAGCGGTAAGTTGTTTTTATTAAAACGTTGTGCAGATAAGCATCCGCCCTTTCACTTTTCAAACATTTGGAGATCGCGAGCCGCGCCACAGGAGGTTGCTCATCGTGAACTGCATCGTGAACGATGGGGAAAAAAAAAAAATCCGCTTGCGTTCTTATCACGTTGTCGAGCAGCATCCCTTCATAGACGCTCAGAAACACAGCTGTGCTCATTCAAAACACAAACAAAATTGAAGTTAAAGCTTCGCTCGCAGTTTGTAATACCAGGCAGCAGCTTGTAAGACCCCTCAGCAGTGGCTGATAGGGAAAAGAAAGACGAAATGAAGACCGCGCCTCTTTTTAAGAGGCCTCCGTTTGAGTGATTGAAAAGTAGATTGCGATGTGGTTGGATTCGCACATGTTTTGTTTATACTGCGGTACCACTTATAGTACAGATTTTCGCAGCTACCGCGACATACGCTATAAGCGGTCTACACTGTACTGCTGATTAAAAAATATTCTTACCTGAAGAATGCACTTTATAAAGATGACAACAACGTTGTAGGCAAGCAAGGTGTTCCACCTAGGAAAAAAAAAAAAAAAGCAGGTAGCTCTGATTAATTAGGCTTAAATTAAAAAAGGCTCCAGGGTAAATTCTTCGCTTATGTGCAGAGAAAACTAATGCCTTCCTGAGTGAAAACGGCTTAAAGGCACGTAAAACATGGACATCTGAATAAACGAACAAGACAGACAGGTCACCTTGCTGTCTTGTTCACTTACACTTTTCATTCACATAGAACCAAATGGTCTACATCAAGTTCTTGCTAATGGTTTCGTATTACCTACATAATGCACCAATTTAATATTCACGCAAAAATCATCACTTTGAAAGCAAAAATTAACTGCTGTAAAGAAGTAAAAATTCACACACTTCTGCTTCTAAGTGAATTTTATACTTTTTCTATAAACCTCGATGTAACGAAATCAGTAAAATTGTAAATTTTAAATAAATACACGGCTGGTGCACTGATGCCGCCGTGGATACCACCCACACGATGCGGCAGCCATGAAGCTAAGCACATAGCTCAAACTACTTGCCATATGCCAAAATAAAACCCCTCGTTTAAAAAAAAAAGTAACATGCCAGTAACTCCAGTTCTCACCGCTCGCTGAAACGCAACATAAGGGGCAAACGAAGTTGCTCACATGGGAAAGAAGCTGATAATGTGGGTGAAAACTGCACTATAAAATGTTATTCGCGCTGTTTCGGAAAGTGCCCATCAGATATCCGCCATGGCGGTAAGCCTAATCGTTTCTGGCGGGGCCAGCCGACTGCCTCAAGCGCTTCAAAGCTCCCACCATAGGGCAAGCGCCTCCACATTGACGCAAGTCGTCAGGCGCCTCTCACTTCCATGCGCGGCGCTTGTTCTCTGGCTGAGAGAGATGCCGCCGCCGCAGAATCAACAGACGCGGACGCGGGCGTGAAAAAAACGCGCACACACACAAATGCTTCCCCAAGCGCTTGCCGGGATGACACGACGATGGAACCCAACGGCACGAGTGAACACAAACAAAGGACGAAGCGGCGGCATGCGGTGGGGGTGCAGGTGTTCTCTAGTGGCTGTTCTGTAAACCATACTTCTCAGACTCGCCGACTCCTCTACAGAAGGCATCATATGCAGTTTGTAGGCAAGGAGCTTGTAGGCACTACACTTGCTCACGGACTCCGTGGCTCGCTGCGTCCACGGAATTTTAAGCAGCCCGTGTCACTATTCACGCTTTATAGAGGCGTCGTTTCAGCGCTTGAGTGTCAAAAAAGCTATTACTCCAACCAAAATTTCTAGCCTACTTTTCCACAAAACTTTGCTACATTGAAATTTCGGCAAACAGCACAGAGGTTGAAAATACATGGTATGCATACACTTGAAGTTAAAACAAAGTGTGTGTTTTGTTACATCAGGGGTTTCGTTATTGAAGTTGGTTACATCAAGGTTTGACTATATTACCAAATGTTTGCTGAACACATGAGAAATGATCATGTAGATCAATTAGGACATCCACCGGAATCATTGCTTTCGTTCCAAGCACTCCCATAGGTACCTAGCACGCCTCGCTCAGCGATGACATGTGCTCCTCCAGCAGTTAATTAATTGGGTGTCTAGTCGTAGCCGCCACCTGTGTCAGCTGTACAAATCGGCGTTTAAGGTGCGGTGTCACGCATTGCTGCTAATAGCTTTACAGATTTTTGGATGTCGATACGATGCAATGGCTGCCGGCCGCATTGAATGAACGAAAGAATGAACGAATTGAATGAGCCAAGAATGAACGAAAAAAAACACACACACACGCACACAGAGAGAGAGAGAGAGAGAGAGAGAGAGAGAGAGAGAGAGAGAGAGAGAGAGAGAGAGAGAGAGAGAGAGAGAGAGAGAGAGAGAGAGAGAGAGAGAGAGAGAGAGAGAGAGAGAGAGAGAGAGAGAGAGAGAGAGAGAGAGAGAGAGAGAGAGAGAGAGAGAGAGAGAGAGAGAGAGAGACTACAGCAAGCCAGGTCAAAAGTTCCCCCTCTCGCTTGTTCCAGGGAGGCACCTCTTATATAATCTTGTTTTACACGGCCCCATAACCTTTAGATCGGCAAGCACATCTGCAATAAAATAAAATGGCATGGGTTCGACTGAATAACACAACTATTTCATTTCTGCTTTTTACAATAAGCGGAAGGGTTGCACGGCTGGTGATGACGCAAGTATGCATCTTAGCATAGAGCCCAGTGCAGTGAAACTGCACTCTCTAAGTCCCCCCAATTAGCGCCACCACAGAGAGAGCAGGAAATTGTGATGAGTGACATAAGGCAGGGGTCCTTACAGAGTCCACCTGAGTGCACCACATCACGAATGACAGCTCAAAAAATGTGTCCCTGAGCAAAGCAACTCGCCCTGAACATCTCATTGTTGCCTTGAATTTTGCGGCACATTAATGCACTGCTTGGGAGCAGTTTTGGTGCAGTAATGAGTTTTCAAACAGGATGGCACACGAAAAGCGGATTGGCACAGCGTGGCACAAATGGCGCAGCACTTCCACCCTGCACATTACAAGCTCGCCACAGGCTTGTTTTTCAGGAAATACGCACCACAGGTAACTGCAAAAGCCGTAGATGCTCCCACTTTCCTATGACATTTGCTCTAAAATTACAGGCACTGTTCAGAACACACCCAACTGAGGAAAACTGCTTTAAAATAAACTCTAATCGAACAGGGAACAAAATGTTGGCCACAAAAATTCAACCAAGCGTCATCTTCTGGCTATTGTAACAAGGAATAGAACAAGCTGGCAATATTTTATGCCGTCCATGCCTCTTTGCTAGAAATAAATTGTGCTCACATAAGGTGTTATCAGTGCCCCAATAACACATGATGATTGCTAACTATACCATGACAAAAAAAAAAGTGAATGATAGGCCTAAAATAAAATTCTTTTTTTTTCACACTGTAGTCAACAATAAGCTCTCACCAACTTGCTCAACTAACAAGCAACAAAGAGAGATGAGGAGGGCAGAGAAACTCACATCTTAAGCAGCACGTTCATGGGCTTGAGGTAGAACTCGTTGCCATTCCAGAGGAAGAAGAAGCAGCCGAGGACGTAGCCCATGGCAAACAAGCTGACACGGTTGGTGCCAGCCAGAAACATGACCGCCAGGGTGATCCAGTAGAAGGAGAAGAAGAGGAACACTTTCACCATAGATAGGTATGACCTGCAATGATGGACCAACATTCAATCAGCTGCTGAAGAACCCAGTGCACCTTTATTACGTCGTACGTGTACGACATGTGCATGCACAAGTGTAAAATCACGAGGAGTCCCCCTTGGTTCACGGCCCACCTAGAACACGATGTGCACAGGAAAGGGGCTCGCCTTGAGTACGTGACGAAGTCTGAAATGGGATTGGGTGTCTGGCCAATGTAGCGGCCACTCTTGTCGTAAATTTCCCGGTTGGAGCCGCCTTCATACGTGACGGCCGAGTGGGAGCTTTCCAAGAAGAACACATGAAGCTGGCAGCAGGCAAACAAGAGCTGAACAAAGTCCACTGCAAAGTCAGGAAAACAAACAGCTTCTTTTTCATCGTGGCACTGTAAGGCACAACTTCAGCTTGTGTGTAACGATAATGATGGATAATACCATGATGATGTTATGCTGGAATTATGCTTGGTAAAACAGCGATTCCTTGAAAAATTTCGTGAGGCCATAGCAAAAAAATTTCTTCCTACCTCAAAGTTGGAGAGGAAGCCAAACAAATACCTTGGCCTGTCTTTTTTTTTTTGTTATTACAGTATTCCAAATATGACACCTGGCAAAAAACCGTGCATTACTGCTCGGCAGCTGCTCAATTAAGGGCCCTGAAACTAAGAGATGCTATTACAGCTTTTCAGTTTCGAGTAATCACTGAAGGTTGAAAATGACATTTTGAGCAGAGCCCACACTTAACTCCAGATCCAAAAAGGCACTAAATGGCATAAGGTTACACAAGCTTACATAGGCATAAAATGACCTGCATGAAGAAAGTGAAACCTTGAAGCACAAAACTGCACCATGGAACACAGAGGTGCTGGCAAGGTAGCTAAACCCGCATGCACATGAGTCTGTACGCCACAAAGACTGCTGCAATGTACAATTTTTATTTATTTATTTATTCACAATACCCCTACAGGCCCCCGTGAGGGGGTATTACATAGGGGGGTTACATAGCACACGTGTTGTATTAGCGCAGTAAAGCGGAAAAAATAAACAAAAAGAAGCAGGAATGTTCACACTGAAAACGCAAATAAATACACATTGTTAACTTGAAAAAAGTGATAACGCAGTAATCAAATCATTATAGCAAACAAAAAAGACAGGAATATAATACAGATGGTTCAAATTCAAGCACGACACGATGTACAATCTATCAGAACAAAAAGAACAAAAATAAAATACAGAGCAAAAATAAAAATGTTGAGTACACAATTTCAAGGACGGGAAAAAAAAAATCCAAAAAGAAGAGGAAAGTGCTAGGTTAGCTGTTGAATTAGTTCCTGGAATTTCGTGTTGTCATTTTGAGAAGCGATATGAGATGGTAGATTATTCCATTCGACTATGGTACGTGGAATGAAAGACCGGGCAAAGGCAGATGAGTGGCAATTTGTGCGTTTAACTTTGTAGGAGTGGTCTCGGCGAGGGAAAATGTCTGGAGGTGGCTCGAAGAAATCATCGTGAAGTGACGCGTGGTGATACAGCTTATGGAACAGTGATAGGCGGGAAAGTTGGCGGCGATGTACTAGATCAGGTAGTTCGGCGTGACGTTTTAGTGCTGTGACGCTAGAATGAAATGAGTAGTCTGAATATATGAAGCGAGCAGCCCGGTTTTGCAGAGATTCAATATCAGTTACGATGTATGCCTGATGGGGATCCCAAATGGCTGATGCATACCACTAGGTTGTTTAACTACTTCAGGTACTAACAGTTTTTATGTACAAGGCAAATAAGCTTGATAAACATTAGCCTGATAGTACGAGTGGCAGGGTAAAAGGAATGACCATCAACGGGTTGGTTTATATGGTGCCACAAAAATAAAACAAAGCTCTCTTGACAGCTCGTTCCATTCATGAGAGACCGACTCAGTCATATTATGCTTGCAGACAGACTTACGGCATCCTCTGTTCAGCACCCCAGAAGCAGATGTGAAATGAGGGGCTAGAGCTCCTCCACGTTAAATCTATTTGTAACAAAACTTACCCAGTATCTTCTTCGCCAAAGGTGGGTCCTGGAAGTCTGGCAGAAACAGCCACAGAGCCGTCTCCCGTATAACCTTATTATGTGGATCCGACCACGGGTACTCTGCGAGAGACCAACACAATTCGTGAGCAGGTTAAAACTTCACCCAAGAGAAGGTGCAAAGCAAAGGCCCACTCACCAATGCAGAGACCTGGCGGTAGCCCAACCACCACCAAGTACTGGAGGGGTAGTACGAAACAAAGGTATGCCACGTAGAATGGCCACACTTTGGCAAGGTTTCGTCGCCGCAGCAGGAACATGGCACACAGCCACAGCGAAGTCATCAGGGCAAAGACATCGAGCCGGACTCCAATGCAAGTGACCATGGTTACGAAGCACACCTGTGTTCGAGGCAAGCAGAAGAGGAAAAGCAAAGCCCCCGTGTATGGCACAGCAGGTGCACGTGCACGAAGGGCCAAGATGAGGAGCGAGAACATAAGAGGTCAGTACTGTTCATCCCTTTCACAAATGCAGACAAATTAGTTATCAGTGGTGGAAGAAGGGTCATATTAAATGGACAGGATTTGAGGATGTGATGTGGTATCTCGGTTCCCATCCTATTTCCATCAAGAAAAATTTTCCCTCATTAAAACACTGAGTAATAACTTGACAGGTCATGATTCCACTAGGTTGCTTAACTACTTCAGGTACTAACAGTTTTTATGACCAAGCACGATAAAACCCCAATCAGGTGTTTCTGAACAGGACCATCAAGTATGCATTAATGAAAACAAATTCCAGCCACAGGGGGCCAGTTGCACATCTGTTTTAACCAATGATATGTGGGGTACCTGAGGCTCATGACCTCGGGTACCCCCCATTTGGGCTCGAGGCTCGAAATGTACTGGTGGCTTAGAGGAGCCCAGCAGCACTTACCACCGAATACTGGGAATTTACTTTGGGGTAAAGTCTATTGTCCCAGCAATCTCCTCCCTCAAGAATTATAAAAATCTCTTCACTATCACCGAAAAAAATCAAACGTGGTGGGGTCTATTTCTGGTCTGGTGCAACAAAAAAGCAGGCATTGATGCCTGCCCACAAGCGTGCGCTCAGTCTAGTTGGGCGTTTTTGAAGCAATAAATGTTTGTTGTTGAGTGGTCTGGTTGAAAGGGAAGTATTGATTTCATCACTCAGACTCCTCAAGCGCTCAAAACACAAAAACGCCAAAACTGTTTATACAGGTTTAGGCATAGAAGAGGCTGGTGCACAGTGCTGCCGACGGTGGATTGTCACAGAATACGCGAGAAATAAACCGTGAAGTTGACCAGCAACAGCCAATAGGACAGCCACCACTGTAAAGACGGAATTACAGTGGTGCATAATGAGACAAAATTGGAGAGTACGGTTGGTTTTTCCATGTCTTTGATTGATTGATTTGATTGTAGGGTTTAATGCGCCAACGCAACGCAGGCAATGAGGCGCACCGAGTTGGATGGCTCCGGATTAATTTTGACCACCTGGGGATCTTTAACGTGCGCCGAAATCTCGTACACACATTTGTTTTTGCCTTTCCCCTTTTCCGCATCTTTCACAGTGATTCGCGAGCTTACTGCTTCATGTGCACGCGTAATATTTGGCTCAGGTATTCCTGGCAGTGTAATCTAAACATCGCACAGGTTTATTTGCACTGCTAAAAGCGTGTTGCAGGTTCCCTTTAACTTTTGCCACACAGTGAGGCCACTGATGGGGCACTGAAGTGAACTTATTGAGTCTTATTTGTAAATTCATTACATGTAACCAACAATTTGACTACTGAGTGGAAGTCCAGGGTTGTGCAGTGGTTCTCAACCCTGAGTGACTAGGAGATACCCTTGAGTGGCGGCAATAATAATTCCGTGTTTTTTTACATGCAAACCCAAAATAACAGTGCTCTTTTCCTTGGCAAAAAACTGGAGAAGCAAAGTTCCTGCACATCATAGTATTTGCATGCAACGCACTGCAACCTGGATAAACGAAGTCGACAAAAGCGAGGAATTTTTCGTTACATCCAGGTTTTCATTACATGCAGTTTTCGAGTTAAAGCTGGTGTGGGTGAAGCAGAAGCGAAACCAGAATACTTGACCTCAGTGATGGTGAACTCGTCCTTCAAGGATTTATTTCACAATGAAAAGCTGCGTGATTTGCGCCTGCCGCTCTCGCACGAGCTTAAGCACTACAGGGCGCTCCAAAGAAGATGGGTCGCTTACCCCCGCATTCACAAACGTACCTCAAGTATCGTGTCTGCATTTTGACTCTTTTGGGTTCCACATGTACTTCAAGAACCAAACTTAAGTTGAAAGGGCGCCTTTTCGCAAGCTTGATTTTCTTTTTCCCCACACAAAATTGTTGAGAGGGTGCTCGTGGGATACTGTACCGGGAGGCGAGGGAATTTAAATTGTCTTTAAATTTAAAGAGAAAACTTATCGTTTTCTGCCAAGAGGACTCATCGCCGGCGAACCGACACCACAGATAGCATTGAAGACCCATGACACACACCAGCAGGCAGGCCTAGCGCCTCAAAACGTAACTCTCGAACCGACACCGCACTTCTAGGTGGAAACGCATGGTAGTTTGTGGTACGGGCGGAAGAAAAAAAAAAAAAAGAAGAAGGCTGACTGAATAAACTTTATTGAAGTAAAGATGGAGGAAAATTGAGCAGAAGAAAAAGATGAGAAAGGGGGGATATAAAGATTGGAGACGACACAAGTCGCCCCCAAAAAAATTGAAGTGTAATTACCTTTGCCACCTGGTGTCATGCTACACAATCTCAAGTTGGTGCTACTTCAGCCATGAGATGGCTCTAGTCGCTGCTTTCATCATCCTCATCATCACAACAAATTTTGTTTTTGGAGATTCTAGACTTTTTCACAGCTGCTGGCTTTTTAAAGCAATGCTAGCATTCGGCAAATTCGTGCATTTTCTACTGCCTATTTGGCTGTAAAAGTGCAAATAAACAATGGCTGATCAGCTTAGCGAGTTCGTTACATCAAGGTTAACCGCCGCAATGCCTTCGTTACATCGAGGTCACACAAACCATGGACTTCTATGGCGGTGGCAATGGGAAATTGAAAAACTTCGCTAAATCCAGGAATTCGTTAGATAGAGGTTCGTTACATCCAGGTTTACCTGTATGTGCTGGCTGGTTAACTAACACACATAGCTGACCTAAAGTAAACTTTCCCAGACCTCACAAAATGTTCGCTTTGCTGAATGCCAGCAATTAAATTTTTGCAACATGTTTATTTAACATACATTTTAATTCAGTCTCTTGATACCTGGTTTCTCTACGAGCACCTATACGAAGGAAGCTGATGCAAACATATGATTTTTTTAAAGCAGCAGATCATTTCCAGAAGTTCATAGTTCTATTCGTGCATTGGTTTTGTTCCCAAACAGCATGATTCATTCCCGATAAATCTACTTAAAAATATATACATAGGTAACTCCCAAAAAATAAAATGGTATCTGAAGGCTACTTAAATTGATATACTTTTGCTGCGTAGGAGACTATTATGAAGCATTTGAACATTAACTCTTTGCCGGTACATAAAACTGTGCATCAGTGTTTGCGATTAAGCAATCCCCTTTTACAGCTAAGCGCAAACTCACCTCCACACCAAACTTATAGAAGAAGTAATTGAGCAGGTACATAAGGCACTGTTTGATTCCAACATCAGCATTGGAGCGATTGGCTTCAGTAAAGACCACACCAGGTCGTGGCTCTGGAAGCTGGTGTCGCACTCGATAGAAGCGCTGCCTGTAGCGAACCATTGCGTGGGCAGAAAAGACCACTATCAGCATTATGTAGCCCTGAAAAAAGAAGAAGAACCAGAGCAGGTCAAACACCAGCCAAACCATAGACTATGTGCCCAAGATAGCGGAACATTTCTCACCTTGCAGTACGAGGTCAGATTAGATGTTTTCTGGAACCCAATCCAAATCCTGTTGTCTATTGTGGAGTTGAATGGAGGCGGGAAATCGGAGGAGTTTCCCTCGAACCCACTGACGCTCTGTGGGAAAAGAGAAGGAAGGAGTCACACTTTCCAGTGGCCACACCAGCGCCGTGCTACACCCACCGTGCAGTTGGTGGACCAGCCGTAGCGGTCGACAAAGTTGAGCTGGTAGATCATCTTGGCCAGCAGCAGCATGGAGGCCCACATGGAGCAGCAGTGGGTGAGGAACAGCTGCATCCAGCGGAACGGGAGGGCCACAACCACCAGCACCACGAAGACTATGTGCACGGCACACACCTGCAGCACGAGGGGGACGCACTCTTCTACCACAAACGCTGACAACATCATAGGCCACACAAAACAAGGCCAACGTGAACTCCCCACAAGTCGCACATTGTAGTAATAAAGCAATATGTGCATCTCTATGAGGAGTGCACAGAATGGGCATAGGCGTGCGCACAGGGGGGGCAGGGGGGGCGGCCGCCCCCCCTAATCATCTGAAGGGGGGCGCCAAATTGGCACATATTTTGCCAATGTAACACATTAAAGTAAAAATTTCTGCTCAGAAATATTTTGTATGTGTTGCAATTTCATCGCATTGAAATAAAAATTTTATAACCATCCCTCTTTGCACTGCGTTCGGACCGCTAGGCCTTCAGTGGGAAGAGGTCGGGAGTTGCTGTAAGGGGGGGGGGGGGGGGGGGGGGGGGGGGGGCGCAGCGGTAAGACTTTGCCCCCCCTAATCGAGAACTCTGCGCACGCCTATGAGAATGGGCACCCCGCTGAACACTTGCTTTACCCATAACTAGATGTACATACCACAAGGCATAGGCACCTACAAACAGACAACAGCATTAGACTAGCACTCTCTTCAGACTGGTATGACAACACCACTGCTCAGCAGAGAAGAGAAGCTGCAATTCCAATGGTGCGGTTCAAGCAAAATGATACCTACACCTTCAGTAAGAAAAATCAGGTCACTGGCCTTGATTTTAAAAAAATTCTCAATTTCAGTGTTTTGTGTAGTTTTTTCTTCCCTAAAAAAAAACATTTTAAATGTTGCAATGCCAGTACCTACGATTATAACTTTTCTGTAGTCATGGCCACTTATGTACAACAGCAGTGGTGCGCTTATAATCCACAGCATGCTTTCAAAGACCAGCATTGGGAATGTGCTATCATATATCCATGTTTCTGCGAACTTCCAGCTAAGCTAGTGAAGTTTTGTTCCTGTTTCAGGGTGAAATATTCCAACTGATGAATGGTACCTGGATATCTGGATAACTGATATCTGGAACTGCAATATTACAGCATGATATGATAAAGAACTGGTGGATACCTCTTCAGAAACTAACGCTACACGAACAACAACAATGCAATGACAGTGTTGTCTAGATGCGTGCTCCCTGACATTCAGATAAAGTTGTCTTGATAAGAAAACATGGACACCGCGAGTACACATTCACACACTTGCCAATTTCAGTCCAACCCAAGCCGATTTTTCTGAGGCCGTTTCAAAGGCATGTGGGCTTTAACTGCTTGCATGCATGCATGCGCGAACCCCTCCATGCAAGTAATGCTTGCTTGGCAGTTTTATAGGACATTCCATGGAAGCTGTTATTCTAAAACTTCAGTACATGGCTGTAAGAACCTGCACATGTTAGAGCCTGCCTATGGATTGGATTTTTTTTTTCACCACATGATCCCCTAGCATAGCGCTTCTTAGTTGCAACGGTGTGCCGCAACTTGCTACCATTCCAGGGGGGGGGGGGGGGGCTTCAAGTGCTTATTTACTTACTTTCATGAAAGGTGCTGCAAATAAGCATGCTCATTTTACACTCTAACTAGTCGCACAAACATGTTTCAAAACTCCATGACTAGTAAATTTCAAACACAGATCAAACATGGTGCATTATAGTTCAGTGAGCCCAGAAATGCATAATGGAGACAATTTGCAACCTGTAACAGAACAGCGCCAAGGCAGCGCAATATTGAGAGTCAAAATACGACAAAACTCTAGCAAAACGCACTAAAACTCAAGACCAATGGTGGATTCAGGGAGGGTGCAAGTGCTCATTGTAAACTGCTGGGCACAGAGAATGCACGCTGAACCACTCCAGAATTTGTTTTGCACTGCATTTTGTGCTGACTTAGAGCACTGCACAATATTTTGCCTTCTGCTCTAATTTCCCAATTTAATCTAACCAAAAACAAGACCTCGCAAAAAACTGGCTGTAAAAGTCAATGACAAATTTCTACCCTGCTTCTGATATACCAAACGTGAACTCACCCAAACTTAGAGTGCACTTTGCACTGCCCATTCATCTAAAACCAACACCTTTATTTGCCCGACGGTGATGTAGCAGACTTGTGACTACCACAAAATTGTATATCTGTCATATCTGCATGCCTGCGATAATGAAAACTGTTAGAATATTGAATTTTTGCATTAAGTTTTTCATGGTTCTGACTGGAGCGAGTGCAGAGCAAAGTTTTTGATGGAATACCACCTGTGACTAAGCCTGTTTCCTCTCCAAATGACTGCTTTATTGAGAGATTACTGTGCCTTCACCTATGCTCTTCCAGCATTTGCTGCTGCCTGCTTGGGTGTGTTGGCAAAGCAATCACAGAATCACACGGAAAGCCAACAACATCTACAACAGTGAATTATTTCTGAACAGCAGCACATGTAAAAACATGCAAAGCCCTTCAGAGCAGCAGGAGTGATATGCTACGTTAAAGACAATGCCTACGCACAGAATAAACGCTCGTCAAATTGAGCCAACCAAAACTTGGCATTAACTTTTAGGTGAGATGTGCTGCATCAAATTACTCAGATTAGACCACTAGTTTTAATTCCCCACCAGAAACTCAACAGAGAGAGAAAAAAAAAAAAGTGGCCACACATGCCCACTTACATCGAATATTGCAAGCATGAAGACCGCCAACAGCACAGCTTTCATCATGTGAATCTCAAGCAGACGCCAACAGACATCAGCTGCCTTGGACAGCACGTTGATAACTCGTTCGAGGGAGAGCCATGCTGTGCCACCACCACCTGGGCACCAGAACAGACCCGACTGGAATTAGGGCAGGCCCAACTCACAAATTCAGTGACACTGAGCAACTCCAACTGATGAGCTACGGTCAATTGATCAACGCAAACGAGACAACAATCACACACACAACAAGAAAAAGTGGTCCCCATCCCGTCCTGCGAAAGTGGATGTCCAGCAAAGCTGTTGCTAACCACCACTACAAATGGTGATGGAGGAGGGGACGAAATGTTTCTCGTCGTCTCAACGGCCTTGCTGCTTGCGCTCGGCTAGTGTCACTAGATAAGGGTACAGAGTATCGGCACTCTTTTCTCCTATTGTTCCGTGCCGCCGCCATGACCGCTGCTCAGTTCACATTACTTCGCATTTGTTTACACTGCGACGGTGCATGGGCGTCGCCATTTTATTGTTTATGAGTTTTAGTCAGTCAACTCTGGTAGACCCTGGCCTCCCTGCTCTGCGGCTGCGCACGACTGACTTCGTTCTGAATGCAAATCAAAGATAACGTGTCTAACAGCATTTAAGCAGCAGAAGTGTGTCCAAAGATGCCGTTTTGCTGTAACTTCAGTGTGCTGCAACAAACGTTTTGCTTCGTTTTGCTGCAACAAACGACCCGGTTGAAGTTCACCGCGAGGCTGTAGATGCGGCAATCTCGCAACACTGATGAATGGCAAAATGGCCGCCATTGCTGACTTGAGTGCCTCAGCGGCAGTACTATAATACCCTATCCACTGACACTACGCTCGGCTTCGGTGGTGGCAAATTATGGGTCCTGCCTAGCCTGAAGCATACGCTCGGCGTCTTGGGAAAGAACTGCTCTATTTAGTGACACTAGGCCTGTCTAGCCGTCGAAGATAATCTGCAAACATCTTTACCAGGAACACATGGTGGGGGGGTCCCATTGTTCACAGGCGCCTTTATCATACATAACGCGGCTTCGGTGCTTGTTTTGTGGTTTCCTTAAACGAATTCTGAGCTCTGTGCTGTATGCCTGATTAGCCTTACGTATGCGCTCGGCGTCTTAGGCCTTGGCACCTTGGCATTTTTGCCCACAGCGATGGAACCGCTGGGGGGTATATGTATACAGTTTGGCTGTAAAACCACAGAAAATTTATGGGAGAAGTACTATGAGTACAGCAAATAAAATTATCACTAAAAAACTAGATTGATTGGCAGGTTCGTAACACCGTCAGAGGTAGTGTGCAAGCATTTTAAAAAACTAATGTTGAATGTTAAGTATACACACAAGACCTTGGAACAAAATATAATTTCAATACTACTATTACATAACAAAATTATGCATTATGGCTACCAACCCAAGCAAAGCCTACTTTTGGAGCTGTTTTCTGCACAGGCCTGACTCTAAGCCAGGTGATAAGCTCACATTCCCAGCAAGGCCGTAGTAACTTAGTGAAAAATATCAGATGAGAAGAAAGAGCATGCAGTAGCTTCAAAACTCTGAAATCAGCCTCTAGGTAGGGCTTTAGAGCTGTTTTACCTTCTGCTGTGGACACAGAAAGGACTTGGAAAAAAAATCCTCAGAAAGGGAACCAGGGACTGGGCGGACGAAGAATTATCGTTGCATTTTAAGAACTGCCACCACTCAAGTATCATTCATCTATCCCTCCAGCAATATTCTATGGCAAACAAAACCCATAACAGCTTCAAAGCAAGGTTCACATGTTCTTGCATCTGACACAAACCACCTCTGTACAAGCTGGGAAAAGCCCATGCCAGGTGCCAGGAGGGCTCTCTTCCCCTGCAAAATTGTCTTAAAAATGACAGCTCACAAATGAAGAAAAGCTCCGAGGCAGAGAAACAAAAGCTTCCTAGATGCGATGCGCAAAATATCTGAGTTGGCCTGTGTGGGTAGATCACAATGCACCCCCCAAAAAAAAGTACTGTTGAGACTATTTATAATGCGCTAAATGGTCAAGAAGCATGCCAATAAACACCAAAGTCAGAAATAAGGGCACTTTCAAGGCAATAAAACATACTGGAGCGGTCATCTGAGCTTTATTCGTAATAAGTAGAGGTTTCGTACAAGTACAGCCGTTACATGAGGGACTCAACTGTATACCACTCTCAGCAGCAACAGCTGAATAATGATGCACAAGTGCCATGGCCGTGAAAAGGGGTATCATCACCATCCACATTTCTTTCCACACTGCAACCTTTGACAAGCTGTAGATTGCCGGGGGAAGATTGCTTAAAGGGACACTGAAGTGAATTTGTCAAGCTCCCGTTTTTGCTTGCACTGCGTAGACTGGCTCAAATTAGCCCACTTTTCATCGTTTATCCGGTTGACAAATCGGTAATTATTTTACAAAGCGCGTAAGAAGAAAAACTACCATGCGCGGTTTGCGGCGGCCGCACCAACTAAAGCTGTGACGTTGAGAGGAGGGGCGCCGTGATTGGACGATGCCCAAGGTTAGCAATCACACAAGTTTCGGTTTCGGTTTCGGTTCTGTAAAACATAACCAATGGCTTTGTTGGATGGGCATTCTCAATATCTCAGTAATCATTGTACCGCGCTTCTGCCATGTTGTCGGCTGTAAAATGCACAAGATAAGCCTCCCAGGACGGCTTGTAGTCGTAGCATTCACTAGCCGAGACCTACGCAGTGCATGAACGCCCTCCGCGTACCCGCAGACGCCCAAATGTCATGCGCTTTTCCCCCATATTTGGAGCTTGCCTCCCTCATGCCTGTATCGTAAAAAGCGTGTTCGCACCAGGCCAAGGGTCTGTTCATTCTGGCCTGTGCCCACTGCCTGCAAGCAGTCGGTGCTTATGGCAACAGCACGCCAACGAGAACTCGCTAGCGCGCCAGTGCCAGCCTGCGCGCGTTTTGTCAACTAGTTCGTGTAGCCATGAACGTTGCGGCCCCAAAAAAGGTGAACTCAATATAGAAAACATCGGCGGAAAACAAAAACGTTAACTTACAAAAAAAAAAAAGCACGTACCCGCGGGGATTCGAACTCGTGACTCGCAAAACATTTGCGGTGCATTCCTAGCGCCCCAGACTGCTAGGCCACGGACCGGGACGCGAATGCCTTGCTAATATAAGGTATATATTGTACAACCGGTTTACACTTTTATTTAGTTTTGGCATTTCAAGCCGCTTAGGTGACTATTTGTTGTACTGAGATCGTGCAGTAAGCGTCGCCCGAGTTTCCACAGTAGCTCACGTCTAGCAATTGCATTTCGTAGACGGAAAAGCGTTCGCAGATGCGTAGTCGTGCTGCTGACCGCTGTGCTTGTTCGCCCAGCGCAAAAAAGTGCTTCCCGCGCCCTAGTTTTACGCTGTACGGTAAAAATATCAGTTGATTTTATTTGCTTAGTACCTATATTGACTTCGCTGACTCTTCTCCCGTCTTCAAGAGGCCTTATATTTTCCTACTGGCGTACCAGTCAGCGAAGCGTCGCATGTGCAGCGCTTGTGTGAAGCGACCTTGACTTGGAGCTAGATACAGTGTACAAACAAACCAAGTAAAGAAAGGCACATTCTTCCATTCACAAACATGTCCTGGCTTCGTTTCAACTAAGCGAACGAATTGCGACCAAGCAATTTTTTTTTAACCTCCTTGATTGCGACGACCCGCCGGCGGCCGGCGGACAAAACACTGGGCCGACTGACTCTGTCGGCCGGGGAGCCATGCAGTAGCGCAGCCGTGGCGCAGCCAATTGCCAGCTCATCCCCTCCTGACGTCACACGAAAACGCCGCAGAAAATGGGCGAGCGTAAAGAGAGGAGGACAGCGTTTTCGAATTAGTTTTTTTACTAAATAAAATCGCGTAAACGCGCCTAGAGTGGTCGAAACATGGCCTGGGGACTCCGGATTACAATTTGCGCTAGTAACCCCGCAATGTTTACATATCACTTCAGTGTCCCTTTAAAGGAGCCATGAAGACAAAACACAACTTTGGTTCATTGTAAAGATTGCCTCATTAGAATCTTACTGTCACCACTTTTAACGTGAACTTCGCTCAAATAAGCTTCATAATTAGGAAAAATGGCAATGGCCGTGCGACTGACTCGCTCATTTCCTGCAAGAGAACTTATGAAGTCATACCAGCCAGCTCTGCAATTGGCGGAGGCCAGCAAAAGCAAATTCAAGTTTTGCAGGGCTCATAATCTTCCTGCACGAGATATTTTCACTTAAATGTAATGCATATATTCATTTTATAGAAGTAAGAATGGTGTGGTAAGCATGGAAGCTACGAAAGTACACGTAAACATTGAAATACCAGAGCATGCTGTTATTGGTACTGCGCACACTTGGCTTGTCATAGCTGCACAGCAGTATGGCGCTTTTGGGTTGTCTAATACGACACAGGCCAATTGGCGTAAGCGACATTCTGTTACGTGACCCTGTTTGTCAAGTATACCCCATGTTTCACAACACGAGTACTTTCTACCGTAATAAAAACAAGCCAGGCGCAAATACGGTCAAAAACAAACTAAGGTGGACAAATGTCAGCCACGGCATGGTAGCGCCATCTGGGAGGACTGACGGTAAACAAGGCTCTGTAGTTCGCTGGATGCCTAGCGCCGCGTTCGCATTTACTTAAAGGCCTGTTTTTCTGACATCAGCGCAGACGACCTCGCGAAACACAGGATTTGGCGGGAGAATGAAAATTTTAACATAAATTGATTAATTTCTTGGTGGATAAGGCATCTTTTGCTGCCGAACAAGCACTGGGGGCAATATAAAATACCAAATCTTTCGAATAAAACAAACCTGTACTTTGTCTCCATGGCTCCTTTAAGCCTTTCTGAAGAAAAGCAGCAAGGTGTAAAATGTAAAATAAACAAATCTGACAACTTCTGTTCAGATATTTTCATTAAGACACAGACAGCAGCTTGTATTACCTAACAGACTCTGCCATGCTTTAATGACACAGGTGATCACCCTTATCTTAAAGTTTTGTTTCTAGCCATGCGTTTTGACTTGGTGTGCAAGAGCAGTCTGACCGATATACATGAAGGTGAGCGTGACAGATGCCATACCTTCTTACTAGGGGTGTGCGAATATTCGACAATTTCGAATATTACTCGAGTAATAAATATGTTATATTCGTATTCGATTCGAAAACTATCTATTCGAAACATTTCGAATATTCGAACAGGTTCGAATAATCGGTTATTAGCAAATATTTGGATTGATTAGTTTGGAGGGGTCTTTCAACTTCGGAAAAGGGACCACAACATCGTTTTTTTTAAAGCCACATATTCGACTTCTAGGTTTTCTATCCTGTGCGTTTGCAAAGTTTGTCCGCCGAAAACCGTCGCAAAGTGGAATAAAGAATACTTTTGCCAGCTGCGGTGACAAAATGTCAGCGGAAATGGGCGAAAAAACGGCGATTTTTGGAGCACTGTATCTCCGTAACGGTGCCACCAGGCGTGGCCGTTTTGGTACCATTGTACCAGCCGAGCGATCCTCTTTCCTCTTACAGTATCTTTTATCTTTGTTCATTCACAGATGCACGAATGACAGAAAAAGAAATGCGCACAAACGAAGCCAGGAATAGATGCTGAAGCGTGGTTTGCTTTCCGGTTGGCGCGCGTTGAAACGGCTCTCCTGATTGGGCGTCGCTGAGGCAATGCAAGACGGCGGCCGTCTGAACTGTGTAGTGCGCGCTTCTGAGTTCATTTGCACTGCCTCGCTCGTCCAAGTTTCTGTTGAATAATTTTATGTGCTATGGTATTCAACACCTGCATTATAGCTATGACAATTCCTGAGATCAGAAGCCGTATTACGGGAAGTTGCGTGGCTCGAAAGGCGGAGGTCATGAAACGCTTCGTGGTGAGCGTGACTTTACTCTGGAGGGTGAAACGCGGTGTGCGCGCTTGGGATAGCGGTTCGCGCAGTGAACTTTTCGTCTTATTTGAGATGCCTACACGCTTAGTTATTGCTAAGCTTGACAGTAGGCTCGCTAGCCTTGGGAAAGCAACGGCCGACGCGTCAAAAGCTTCGGCGCGCACGGCGTAGCCGCTGCGCGTTGGAGCATCGCCTGGCTGCACAACCGGGTACAATTGAACGCCAGTAGCTGTAATTAATGCCTGTGACTTTAGATTTAATCTTAGGAGCGACCTGGCGGGCCATGTCAGGGATAAACAAAGTACGACATGTTGCGGTATACGAGTGCCGCGATGCGGTCGAGCCATATCGCTTTCTTTCGCAACGTAAGACTGTTATGACCTCGTCCATTCATTTTGGAATGCAAAGCACTTTGAACAAGTTTTCTATCATGCTTTATAGGCCGCTCAAGCTCGGTGCTAGAGGACGGAAAGAAAATTTTATGAATAAAAAGCTTTCAAAGTATTACTTTGAAATTTTTATGGTGTTATCACAGAAGCACTACCAGTTTGATCTGTTAATTTTCATCAAAATTCACAAGAAAAATAAAAAAGTTGATTTCGAAAGCCACATTCCCCCTTAATTATTCGATATTCGATTCGATATTCGAAGATAGATATTCGTATTCGATTCGTATTCGAAAAATTTGATATTCGCACACCCCTACTTCTTACCTTTAGTGACACTATACGCAGACAGCAGCAAGAGCTAGATTATTACAGGAAATTAGGTGAGCAAGGCCAAGGCTGCAATGCTCGCTCACTGTCCCCGGACATTTTTAAGAAGCCAATCCGGGCACTCTTTCAAAGGCGAAGCACAGGTGTGGGAAAGTTGACGCCCCATGCTTGAAGATTATAGTGCAGTTGCAGACAAGGATGAACCAAAAAAAGAGGAATAGATAAATAATCTATCCCACCAAAACTCTGCTGTAGTTATCACCTCACAAAAAAAAAAAAATGGCCCCTACAATTACCGCTAAGTGCTTTAATCATGCAGTAGGTTCTTTGCTGCCTCTGAATCGGTTCCTTTTCACAAGAAAGTTTCCACATTACAGAGGTTAAGTTTGCGCACATACATATTATTCACAGGCATGTTATTCCCAGTGTTCATAATACGAGCCCTCCAGAGCAGTCATGTCGTGCAGAGGCAAGTGCAGTTACTGCGCAATCCGAATGGCACTATCTTTGCACAACAGCAGCATGGCTTGTGGCTTGCTTTCTCTCCCACATGTAGCTAATGGATGCAATTCATAATATACGACAATCTCCTTCAAGAAAACTGCTATCCCTTTCAGAAATGATAAACTACAAAATCATAGAAATTATGTACCCTTCAAAAAGAACTAAAAATTGCGGTAAGTGCAAAGTACTGAAATCATGCAGGCCATCAATATCCCCACCTGAGACTGCAATTACACTGTGTTCTCTGCCACAGATATCTTATATAAAATTGAGGCACAACATAAAAATTCCTCTGCAGCAACTAAACAATCATATTTATGGGCATTGCCTTCAGTCCACTAAAGTATCGTCTAGGAAAGCACATAGGACACTGCTAACCTTGGCAAAAGCTTCAGAAAGTGATTATGCCATTTTTCTGCAGGGACAAATAATTTCTCCAGAGAAAAAAATGATTAACCAAAGGGCTCCATTTTCCAGGAGTAGAAACAGCCACTGTGTCCAATTCTTGCAAATAAAGTAAATGTGAAAAACGAAAAGCAGCTGCATAAATCCTTACGTCTCCCCAGGTATCGTAGGTGTTCGCCAAGGTTGTAATAGCTAGAGCGCCTGGGTGCTGCCCAGCGCAACTTGGACTCTGCAGGCAGGTGCAAGTGTTGAACTTAAAATAAGACAACTCAAAATGTGGTGCTGGTACTTACACGAGTTGCCGGCAGCTACAATCAGATGCAATTTCTAGGTTAAACGCATGCAAGAAAGGATGTACTTGCAAAGCACTCCAGAAAAAAATACCGTACCACATGCAAAAAGCCCAGCAAATCAAGTGAGGGCAATATGAGACAAATGACACTTATCAACACTTTGCAAAGCATGGAAACCAGGCTTTATGCATGCTGAAGAATCTCTGCTCTCAATCTTGGATCATTCATGATATCCTCTTCAGACCTCGCGTGCATTAAAATGCACATTTGCTTCAACCTCGGTTTTAAATTTCGCGCCCCTGCTGCAGCAAAGACCGCGCGCGCGACCACATCCTCTATCATGTGCTGCCATCTGCCCATGAATTCAGGAAGCGCACCGCAGCGGGAGCGCCGTTCTGAGCTTTGAAACATGGCGTCTTTCTCGACATCAACGTTCTACACGAGGCGTCCAATTAAGTTGCAACTTACGCTATACCTGTCGGGTAATACTTTTTAATTATTGTTTTAATCTACTTGCAAAGTGTTTAGGAGTAATTGCAGCACGAACTGTAACTTTAAATGCCTACATTTTTGTTCGCGCAAGCTGTTTTCTTGCAGTGTGCATTATAATGCACTCTCGGTCTCAATTTATGTTTTTGCATGCCTATCCGCTTTACACTCTCATGTGTTCCTTGCTCTTGGGTGTGAAATTTAGCGTTTATTTCTCCTAGGACTCACTGATAAAGAAGCTGATCGTGTTCACAACGTGCAACATTTTCCTGTGCGTAACAGCAATGCGAAACTGCTACAAGCAGTTCCACTCGAAATAAGAGGTCTGTTTGTAAGGAGCAGCAGTTGAATTCTTTTGTACATGAGTGTTGTACAAATAGTATGTTTTAAGACCCAGTGTGCATCATAATGCACACCCTGATGCGCAACATCCGCTTTATCTAGAAGTGCAATTTTTTTATTGTGCAATAAACTATCTGCAGACATTCCAAAAATGTGCTTTTCTCGTCCCTGTGTGGCCACACATTCCACCAGGTCTGAGGAGGATATGTTAAAATGCTATTTCGCCAAGTTTTTTTTTTATTGTAAGTTTCTCAGGGGCCATGACTAACAACAAACAGAATGCAGTACTATGCATGCATATATCTTGCTCCCATAGTTAAATGTAAACAGTAGTTAGGCGAAAGCTTCTGGTTAAGGCAAGCAGAGAAGACAAGTGGCTTCTACGGCCCACAGGAATTCCTCCAATTGAAGTCAGTTAACACTGCATCCAGTTTCATTTCTACCGAGGCTTTTAAAAAGTCTGTTTACATAAAATATTTGTTCAAGTTACGTTGTCTACACTACAACATGCAAAGAAGAACCCATGAAATTGCCATGGGTTGCCATGGCTGCAGTAACTATGTACCAATGCCCTTTGCAGTATGTACACTTTCTATTCTACCACTTTGATTGAAAAAGAGCTTTAAAATGAAACTGGGGCTCAATGCCCCTACGCTTCAAGGCAAACCATTGTGGAGGGCTAAAGATAAATAGAGACCCAATAGAGGTCTTTATTAGGCTAGGCTAGAATTAGGCTAGATTTGAGGAGGAACCGTAACAAGCTAGTACGAAAGAAGCCGATTAATGAGCTAACAGTAAGACGTAAAGTAGAAGAATTCAGGATGGCATGGCAGAACCGATATTCAGCTCTCACCGAGGAAGCCGAACTTACGACACAGGAAGCCAGCGACAACCTTACACGCATTATCACGGAGTGTGCAGAAGTCGGGGGCACGATGGCTAGACAGGATACTGGTAAACTTTCCCAGGAGACGAAAGATCTAATTAGGAAATGGCAAACCATGACAATCTCCACCCCAGCTGAGCTTTCGAAGTTAATCAATAAGTATAAGACAGCTGACATACGGAAGTATAATATGGAGACGATCGAATACGCTGTAAAGAACGGAGGTAGCCTGAAAGCAGTGAAGAGGCGTCTTGGCGTGGGGAAAAATCAGATGTATGCACTTAAGGGGGGACGCGGGGATCAGATGGCGAAAAGTGACCAAAAAATCGTTTTTTCGGAAGTCACATTTTCGGATTGCACATTTTATATTCTATGCGTCTGCAAAGTTTCCCCGTCGAGAATGATCGCGAAGTGCCAAAGAAAAATATTTACGTCAGCTGAGGTGACAAATTATTTCCGCAAAATGACGAAAAAAACGGCAATTTTCGCAGCGCTGTATCTCCGGAACGACGGCACCGGGCGCCGCCATCTTGGTCGCGTTAGATTGGCAGAGTCTTCAACTTCCGATTTCCTGTCGCTGCTTTCATTGTCGCTCATTCACAAACGCACAAACGGCGGAAAATGAGAGACGGTGAAACGAAGCAACCGATAGAATCTAACACGCGATTGGCTCTCCGGCCGCGTTAGCTAAGACGGCTCTCCGGATTGGGTGCCGCCATGGCCACAACAAGATGGCCGCCGGGTGATTCGGCTGACGCGCAGTTCGCACGCACTCCGTGTCGCTAATGTTTTCCTCGGTTTCGCGGTCGGCTCGGTTCCCGTTCAGTGGTTTCATGCATTGCGATTCCTTAAGTGACGCTATCGTTATCGCGGCGATAATGCTTGAGATCGTGCGCCAGATAGGGAAGTGCGCGGCTCGAAAGACGCATCGAAAACGTGCCCGCGACATCGTCGTGGTGCGTCCTTGAGTGGGAAACTCGGTGCGTCCGTGTACAATTGGTGTTCGTGAAGTGAACTTTTGGACGCATTGCCGTGTTATATAAAACGCTTAGTTATTGCTGTGTTTCACAGCGAGCTCGCGAGCTTCAGGAATGGAATGACCGGCTCGCCAGAAGTTGCGGCGCGCGCTGCATTGGCGCGACGTGTTCGGGCAGCGGCCGATAGCGGGATCGGTTGCTATTGCGCGCGAGTAGTAATAATTGATGTACGCAAAGTGTAATTTAATGGCAAAAGTAAAGTTGCTAAACATAGTAAGGTTACCTAAATTACGATCGTGGGGAACGTGCGCGTCGGGGATTGTAGGGAAGGGGGGGGGGGGTGCAATGAACACGTTACCCAGCTTATTTGAAAAACTTTTTCCGTGGCTCTAAACTAGTTCGTACAACGAAGTCTGGGATTACACAATTATATTTTCAGTATTAAATTAATTAGAGAAGATGCCGTAATGTTACAACGTTTAAAAAAATTTTAATGTCACTATTTTTTTCTATTTTTGCAATGTTTGCAATTATAATGTCCATATTGCAATGCTTTTTTCGCCTGAAGAAGAGCATGGTATTCTTATAATATTAATGTTGTAATTATGTAAAACAAATGTATATTCTGCCTTCAAATAGCTTATCTTATGCGTGTGATGCCCTGATATAATTTTTGACACTGAACAGCCTCATGTACTAAGCTGTAGCTTCATCAAGGTTATGACACCCAGAAATAAGCTGAAAGTCTGCTGGCACATTAATGAAAAAAAAACCATGCCTTACTCTTCATTTTGGAGACAGCTATGCATTAGGCATACATGAAGTAAAATATAGGTACCCTAGTAGCCCATAGTAAACTTTTTGGTACACTCTGCGTAAAACTGGTGCTTCTGCCATCTAAAGGCCTACACATAGAAACCTCCAATGAGCCAGGAAGGCATCCCAGATGCACCAAATCAAAGGGCAAAGGTATGCGAGGTTGTCCCCAAGCAACGACAGCAAGGACTATGCTGCTGGTGCAGTTTGAAAATTGTGACATCATCGTAAACTTTAAGAGCCGTTTTCTCAAAAGTGCATTTTATGAGTTCTTCGTTGCTCGTGGAAAGGATAGCATGGCAATCACTGGGCAGATTTTGACCCTGACTGTTTTATTTCGATCCTTGAAGAGTTCTGCAGGGCGAGACAGTCTTGGATTTTCTGTTTAGGGCCTCGTTATTTTTTAATGTGGAATTTATGGCTAGGTCAATTATGTCCTATAGGTTACAAGTGAAATTATTCTTTTCTGTAAAAAAAATGAAGGGTGTAAAAAAAATTTGAAGACTGTCTTGCCCTGTAGTGTTCTTTTGACTATAATTGAGAAGTATTCAGAACTTCCTAGCATGTGTCAATACCTTGCTAGGCTTTTCACGAGCGGGCAACATGTAAACCTCTGTAACACAAGAACTACTGAAGGTATCATCATGAAATTTTAAATTTCACCATTTGGAGTGCTTTCCAATGTGCTTGCCGAATTTCATCACTCTACGCCAAAAAACAAAAAAGTTTGCTCCGATCCCCACGTCCCCCCTTAAAGGAGTACTGACACGAAATTTTCGTGTTACGTTTTTTTCGCTGCTATGCGTGCCTACCAGCCCACTAATCATAGAATGACAGATTAGACGGTCGAGCGCAGCGTAAACATTCATTTACGGCGTCGTTTATTCGTGCCAGTTTCGGTTTCGACTGAAAAACGCCGAGCGGCCGCCATAACAGGATGTATCACATGACGTCACCATTCTTGCCACATCGCGGCCTCTCTGGAAGCGCGCGCGAGCGAGCGCACGCGCACGCCCAGACCGGCCGAGGTCTTCGCCGTCCCCACAGGCCCGGGCAGCATGACGTCAGTCCCAAAACCATGACGTGTACACACGCCCGAGCAGCGCGCGCCAACCACAGCCAGCGCGTCGGCTTTGTCACGGGAGCCCCGACGTCGGCAGTTTGGGGCAAGTAGCACATGATGTCATGTCGGACCGCTCTGGGCTTTCTCGTGCGGGCGAAGATTAAAATAGATTTTAAATATGTTTCGCTGAACTGTTGCTGTTGAAACTTGGTGGGAGATATCTCCTGATAAAAAGGAAGCGTTTTACATAGTTATTACAGCTTTGAAATTTCGTGTCAGTACTCCTTTAAAGATAAGCAACGCAATAAATGTCATCACAAATAGGGATAAAATAGTCACAGTTGCCGAGGAGTTCTATAGGGATCTGTACAGTAGCCGGGACATCCAGGATAATGCCGAACGAGAAAGTAGTTCAGAGGAGATAGACATCCCACCAGTAACAACCGAAGAAGTAAGGAAGGCTTTGAAAGGAATGAAAAGGGGCAAAGCACCTGGTGAGGATCAGATAACAGCAGACCTCTTGAAGGATGGCGGAGAAATTGTACTTGACAAACTGGCAAACCTGTATACGCAATGCCTAATGACCGCAAGTGTACCAGAAACTTGGAAGAACGCGAACATCATCCTAATTTATAAGAAAGGTGACATGAAGGACTTGAAAAATTACAGGCCGATCAGCTTACTGTCAGTCGTCTACAAGGTACTTACTAAGGTAATCGCTAACAGAATTTCTGCAACCTTAGATTTCAGTCAACCTAAAGAACAAGCAGGGTTCCGTAAAGGTTATTCAACAATGGACCATATCCACACGATCAATCAGGTGATAGAGAAGTGCGCTGAGTATACTGAACCCCTATATATAGCCTTTATAGATAATGAGAAAGCATTTGACTCAGTCGAAACCCTAGCAGTCATTCAGGCATTACGGAACCAGGGGGTAGATGAGCATTATGTAAGAATACTAGAGGATATCTACAATGGGTCTACAGCTACCATCATCCTCCACAGGGAGAGCAGTAAAATACCTATAAGGAAGGGCATCAGACAAGGAGACACAATCTCTCCAATGTTATTCACAGCATGCTTACAAGAAGTATTCAGAACGTTGAATTGGGAACAGGTGGGAGTAAGGGTTAATGGAGAATACCTCAGTAACCTCAGATTTGCTGATGACGTTGCCTTGCTAAGTAACTCGGGGGACGATATGCAAAGCATGCTTTCCGCACTGGGCCAACAGAGTAGAACCGTGGGCATGAAAATTAATATGCAGAAAACTAAAGTAATGATCAATAACCTCGTGACAGCACAGCTGTTTGAGATAGGTGGCGAGGCAGTGGAAGTGGTAAGCGAATATGTCTACTTAGGCCAAGTTGTGACCCCAGATCCCAACCATGAGGCAAAGATAATTAGAAGGATAAGAATGGGGTGGAGTGCATTCGGCAGGCATTCCCAGATAATGAATACAGTTGAACACGGCTATATCGAACACGGATATATCGAATTATTGTCTATATCGAACAGTGCAAACATCCCCTTGAAAATCCCATGCAAAAGTATAGGGCTGTTGTGCGCGTGTATAAAACTCCTGATCACGGGCAAATTCGATATATCGAATTCCGCGCCGAAGGTTCCCCTCAAAGTTTGCTTCCTCTGATAGGGTGGAGTTGATGATAATGTTGACTCATCAAGGAGCTGCCTGGCTTGGTGAGACAAAGGCGGCATCCGCGGCATTATGTCGCTTCGATGGCCTTCAACAGCTGTTTTCACGCTAGCACGAGGGGCAGTTCCATGATAGCTAGAACGCGGATAGTGGTTGGGGCGAAAGGACATAAAGGAGCAAAAGAAATTGACCGGAGGCTCTCTTTTTCTGTGATTGAGCTGTTTGGTGGCTCGTGCAGGGGGACCGATGCGGCGTTGTATGTTTGTTTTGTCCAATGCATTCATTTCGGAGCAATGAAGGCGGGAATTCGTCGGGTGCAGGCTGCTAAAAAGATGTTGGTTGAAAAGGCGTTCGGAATTCCTCGCAGTAGTTTTGAGGGCGATGCACGCATCAACGTTGACGTAAAGGCGAATGCAGCACAACCCGCCCCGGCTATCCCGGAGCATGTCGGGTGCAAAGCGACTTCGTTGCACGCCTCCAGATGGAGGAGGTGTTCGGTTCGGATATGAAGATAACGGCACTCAGTGCCTGACAACGTTCCCAACCACCTACTGCAGCCTAGGTTACGTCAGCGTTATTCGCCTCTGTTGTGGCACAGTGTACAGCATTGATTTTCTCATTTGTGCGTGTTTGTAATCTTGAAGACAATTTGGCGAACTTTACGACGCAGAAGAAAAAACAAGCGAAGCTCAGAGACATTTCAATGATAAATAAAGTGCGGTGATCATCATGCTGCGGTTCAAATTTTCCGTGCTTTGACGGTCAAAACGGTAAACTACCGTTTTCCACGACTTCAGAAAACTCTCAGTGATGTGCGGAGTTGTCAGATAATCTTCAGATAGGCGTATTTTTTATATCGAATTATTGATATATCGAATTCTTTCGCGATCCCCTTGGAGTTCGATATATCCGTGTTCGACTGTAGCAGCCTACCATTGTCCCTGAAGAAGAAAGTGTATGACAGCTGCATCTTACCGGTACTCGCCTACGGGGAAGAAACTTGGAGGCTCACTAAGAGGGTTCAACTTAAATTGAGAACGACTCAGCGGGCAATGGAGCGGAAAATGATAGGTGTAACATTAAGGGACAAGAAGAGAGCGGAGTGGGTCAGGGAACAAACACGTGTTAAGGACATATTAGTAGAGATTAAGAAAAAGAAATAGACGTGGGCAGGGCATGTAATGCGAAGGCAAGATAACCGCTGGTCATTAAGGGTATCAGAGTGGATCCCTAGAGAAGGCAAGCGTTGCAGGGGGCGGCAGAAAGTTAGATGGGCAGATGAGATCAAGAAGTTTGCGGGGATAAATTGGTCACAGTTGGCACAGGACCGGGGTAATTGGAGAATAATGGGAGAGGCCTTTGCCCTGCAGTGGGCGTAGATAGGCTGATGGTGGTGGTGGTGATGATGATGAGAAGTCTTTATTTTGCACCAAGGTCTCATACAATCTTTTCTTATTTCAAGAATTAAATTAAACTCACCCTGTGCATTTCTATTAAAGCTGTAATGTGCTTTTTCTTTTTTTTAATACAAATAAAGTGTGGGGGGTGCAGCTACAAATGGACCGTATTACCCGGCTAGTGAGCTAGAGCACGAGAACCAAAACTGTAATCCCCACCGCGGCACCGCCGCCAAGGGTTCATTGGGCTCACCAGGAGGTGCCAATGATGTGCCCACACACAGGCGATGTCGATAAACCAGGCTTTATTGCTCGGTCATAATATGGAACACACACTGGACAGGCTGTCCCGAACTTGGGCGGGGGACGAGTCCCCACGAGCTCGGTAAGCCGTCCGTGGCCGCCGACTCGGCTCGTCTCCTGAGGGGAGACTTGCCTCGTTTCGGGGTCGAGGAACACCAGCTCCTTTGTCCGACCCACACAGTTCCAGACCTCGCAGGAAAAGCCCTAAGCAGGACAATCCTGCTTTCGATGTAACCTCGGTTTGGAGAGAAGGGTCTCCAGAGGGGGAGGAAGGTGCCGGTGGGGGGAAGCCAGCTGCGCGCCGTGATCGCCAATGGGGAAGTGCGCGCTGCACACACTGCGCATGTGCAAGGGCTCGTGCACATGCTCATGCGGCTTTACTGCTGAGGTGGCTTTCCCTTGTCTGTAGCGGCGCCGGGCAGCTAGCCCTAATGGGGCCGCGCGGCCATAAAAAAAATCCCTTCCAGTGAATATCACAGAAAGACAGGCTATGGCGTGTCTTTCTCGGTCTGAGCAAGTGTTGCCACGAATATGGCGGACGCTGGAAGTCTTGTTCTGAGCAAGTTGTCCACGATTACGGCGAAAGCTGGAGTTTTTTTGGCCAATCTTGGCCAACTCTATAAGTGGGCATGCTTGACTTGAGTAACGTGCGCCGGGGACTCAGGGCGGTCGCCGAGACGCATTCACACACGAGTGCTCGGCATTTTCTTGGTTCGTTTAACTGGTGAGCGGTCGCCACAAGGTTGGCTAATCTCCCTAAGTGGGTATGCTTGGCTTGAAAAACGTGCGCAGGGGACGCTGGGCGGTCGTTGCGAAGCACGCACACACGAGCACTACGCATTTTCTTGTTTTGTTAACTGCAAAGTGGTTGCCGCGAGGCCTGTTCTCATTTGCGCGCTCTTGCCAATTTCTTGGTATTTTTAACTGTGGACACAAAAAATTACAATTTGCTAAACAGCTTTGCTCTTAAAAATGGCCATGGGAGAATACTGAGCAGCTTAAAGGGCAGCGAGTGGTTCCCCGAAGTTATTTCACAGTCAGCAAGCTGTCCACTCCCCACATTAGTCTGTTATCAGGAGATCCAGCTCTTACATTAGTAGCAGGCATTGCTTTTAACTGGGGGGAAAAAAAGCTATTGTAGAACATTGATATAGTGAACTTGCATATAGAAGATATCGATACAGTGAAAGTAAACCAAGGTCCCAATTTTACATTCACAGGGGTAGAGAAGTGGGCTTGCCCCTTTTACTGCTCCCTGAGCTGCTCCAAAAGGCTCATTTTAGTGCAGCCTTGGAGCACCACCAAAAGGCAAATTTTAGAGCAGTGCAAGTCTGTTTAGGAGCAGATTTGTAGAGTCAAACATCATTTATTCGCAGATTTTCATTTCTGGTAAAGGCAAAGAACAAAAATTCAAATGGCTTTGACTCAACATTTGATCAATACTGAGCCGACCACTTTTTCATCAAGTTTGTGGGGAACACATCTGTTCCCATGTCTGCCTTGCTTAGAGCTAGTAGGTCACCGCCGCTGACGGGGCAGCCACCGTCAACGGCAAGGAGTGCGCTGAGTGTCGTGGGCTCTCGCTTGAGATGTGGCACGCCCTTCCCTGCCGGCCAAGGCGCCGGCCTGCCATTTCAGCCTGCGAGCACCCTCCTCCTTCCAGGGAGACCCTTCGCTCCCACAGAGGCACAGAACTGGGCACAGGGGCTCCCCCAGGGCCTTTTCTCTGAGCCTGGTCGAACCGCCCGTGCCCATCAAACTCTTTTTGCGGTCTGAGCCACTTCACTATATCGAGGTTCTACTGTACGCATTTTAAGGGGCCATGAAGACAAAATACAAGTTTGTTTTACTCGAAAGATTAGGTGTTTTATAGTACCCCCAGTGCTTGTCCAGCAGCAAACAATGCTTTATTCAGAGAAACTACACAATTTAAGCCAAAATTTTAATTTTCCTGCTAAATCGTATGTTTCCTGACATCAGCGATGATGTATCCAGGGCAGGTATTTGAAGCGAATGTTAAGTATGCTGACTATGGCTGCAGTGGATGACGAAATGTCTTTCCTTGCTTCGTTTACCGCCCACCCTCTAGATGGCGGCACAATACCTCTCAAGCCCACTGTCTGCACTTGCTATGCTTTTGACTGGATTTGCACCTGGCTTATTTTTGTTACAGTTGATAGTAATCGTTTCGTGAAACATTGGGTTAGCTCGACAAAATGGGATGCCAACTGGCCAGTGTTGGGGGAGGCAACCCAAAAGTGCCGGACTACTGTGCAGCTATAAGACGTATAGTACGCGCAGAATGCACTGGTGCTTTTATGTTAACGTGTGTGTTCGTAACTTCTATCGTTTACCCCACCATTCTTACTGCTATTAAAAGAATATGCACTAAATTTAAGTGCAAATAATTTGTTGTGCAGGCTTATAAGCCCTGCCTAACTTCAGTTTGCTTTTGCCGGCCTCAACGAATTGCGCAGCTGCCCATATTACATCATAGGTTCTTGCAAGAAATGAGCTAGTGAGTTGCATGGCCATTCTCTTTCTTCCTAATTATATAGCTTATTTGAGCGGAGTCTGGATTAAAAGTGGTGTCAGTGTTATTCTAACAAGGCAATCTTTTGCATAAATCAAACATGCATTTTGACTTCATCATCCCTTTAATGGCATAAGGGCACCAAAAGCCAATGAGTGACAAAAGCGGTTATTTTAGGTCTTTCTGAATTCATGTTACATGAAACCATGTTACAATACAACTTGTGCGACAGTAGTCCATGGTCTTTACACATTTATTTTTTAGTTGTTTGATGTGCAAAATAAATGTAAGCTTTTCGTCCAGCAGGACGCCAAAAAACTTTTTATGAGGTTGGCTGTTCAGTTAATTACTTTGCACAGTAGGTTCTGGACAAATGGAGAAAGTGCTTTCTCAGGAATGACCCTTAAACTGTTCTTAACAGCTCACGTTGCAAGTTTGTTAACACCAAGTTGTATTTGCCATTCACAGGTAGATTACAGAAACCAAAACTGAATAAAAAATTATTCTATGTGGCACTGCCCTTCCAAGAGTAGTCATCTTGGTGGTAAAAAGAATGTGACTCAATACTCTGCCCTGGGGCACACAATTTTCTTGCACATCTGCATTATATAGCACTACCCAAACTTTTACCTGAAAAGTAAGTTTCTAATGTGTTCATTTCCTGGTAGCATACCAAACAATTTCCGATTGAGAGAGATACCAAATTCTCAGGAAGTACCACATGCTTTTTTCAATCAAGCCAAAAAGCATGGATACACAGCATCGCTTGCGAACTTGTTTCACGTTAAGATTCAAAGGCTATGAATTGGTCAGTCATGGATTAACCTGACAAGAAAGCCTACTTATCAGCTGTCAAGGTACTTCCAACTTTTACACTCAATCCTTCATATTTCTATTCTTCAAAAAGCAAAAGCCTCTGCTATGTACTACATTATATTAACACACATTACATAGTGACCTTTGAAAATCATACACGAGATGACTTGTGACAAGTTTTGCTATAATGGCGCAGCACAGCCAGGATTTTATTTTAGGAGGGGTTGCACAAACTTTTCGTACAGTTCATGACTTCCCACCAACAAAATGCATGCTTGCAAAGGGACCGAACCTTTGTTATAACGATGTCACCGGGATGAACAAAAAATATCACTGGTAACTTTTCATTACAATGAAGCTTTAGTGTTTAGGCTAGTGAGAAAATGGGTAGTGAGGAAATGGGTTGGATGTTTCAAACCGCATGCCAAAGCCTATGTCACTGCAGCAGAGCAATCTAAAAGGCAAGAATGCCTACAATGACAACTCTTGTGCAGGAAAATGTACCAGGATGCAACTAAAGCACTCTGCGTGTGTGGGGGGCTGCTTACTTTTGGGAGAGGCGTCACCCGGCTGTTGTGCCTTGGTACTAGGCACCACTGTGGCTGGGGTGGCCACTTCGTCCGATTCCTCGCCCTCGGAGTGACGGCGCACTGGGGTGGCAGGTGGTGCCTCCACCGCTATGGTCACATCTTCTGGCTGCGTTGGGGAAGGTTGCCTTGCTTCTGCAGCAGTGGCTGGAGCCATCTCGTTCAAGTTGGGTGTGCTGCAGTGCACACATACGTCAACTGCAGCTGAGTCCCTTAAACTCTCTACCCAAGAGGTTAAAAAAGCACTTTTTGGCATGCTCTAAACCCCTACTTGTCACAACATTTGTTTATTGCAAGGCCAAAGTTTGCCGTGGGGAGCAAAATGCCTTGTTCTTTGCCGAAGTTGGAACCATGCTGTCTAAAGTACACCTAGCCCTGAACGACCCATGAAGGAGGTCCACATTTTAAAAACTGCAGCTAACCTTTCCCCGAGCAAGTTGTACCCGAGAAATGCGAGAATGAACTTTGCAACTGAACAAGTCGGCACGACAGGTAAGCAAGGGGGAGCGAGCGTGCAAGCAAAAAGGCCAGCATCCCTAGCTTGCAGCTCCAATCCATTCCTGGCCAATGCCCCATCGTATGTACTATGCAAAAGCGGACAGCTGTTTCAGGGACTTCGGCCACTGCTGCTGATTTTTTTTACCCCAGCAGCAGTGATGACTCCAGCAACGATGTGGATTCTTCAGATTTTAGTTCTGATGAAGACTCTCCCGATCAACAGCCTCAGACTTTGACAGGTGCTGCCGGGAAGGTTCGTTTTTGACTTCGCACTGTATTTATGAACAAAATGTTCCTAATATCTGACGACTGCGGCATTACTTTCATGTGTAGAGTCTAGACAACGTGTGGCGGGGATATTTTGCCAAATGCACCACGTTGTATCGCGTTATCACCTTCAAGACAACCTAGCACTTGTGTAAAATTAGCGCTTCGAAGCGACGCATGCTGTTTCTCAAGAGCGCAAAATTTGTTTTTCTTGTATTTTAGCGCTGCAGTGATAAGGATTTTGTGTCAGAACGTTAACAGGTATGCTTGGATACATATATTAGAGAGACCAACTGACTCAAGTGGCTTCGCGGAGTGGCACAGCCCTCAGGGCCGCTAGGTTGGTGGGCCCGCAAAAATCCAGAACTTGGTGTACAGCATTGGTGTATATAAAATGCTTTGTTGGGCGAGTTGGTTCATGGCTTCAAAAAATTAAAACGAGCGCAAAGGATGGGGACAGAGAAACACAGCAGACTGGATGAACGCTCACTACCAACTAGTTTATTTCCAAACCCTTCTCTGCATATAAACATGAACACAACAGAGGTTCTCGTGCCAAAAGTTCTCGTGCCACCGTGTCTCTGCTGCGGCCCAGCACCCACAACTCATGAAACAAAGGCACGCATTTACATTCTGCGCAATGCGCAGGAAGATTCGCACCGCTATCACTTGTGAGTGATAGCTCATGTTCACGGGCCCGGTCGTTGACACACCGGCCGGTTTGTCCTATATAGGACTTGCCGCAGTCCAGTGGCAACTCAAACAACAGACAATGCACAATCCACATAGCGCCTGGTGTGCTTCTTACCAGAAGCCGCCCCTTTTCTTGCATCACCAGGGACATTGTGCCTGCTCGCCACCTTCTTAAAGGGACCCTGCAACACTCTTTGAGCAGTGCAAGTAAACCTGCGCGACGTTTAGATTACACTGCCAGGAATACCCGAGCCAAATATTACACGTGCACGTGAAGCGGTGAGCGCGCAAGTCGATGTGAAAGGCGCGGAAAAACCAACCGCTCTCTCTTCAGTTGTCCTCATTATGCAACCCCTGGCATGGCCTAAGGGACGTCACATAGGCCATGGCTGCCCGATCGGCTGTCACTGGTCAACTTCGCGGCTAGATTCTCCCATTTCCGTCGTCGTCATCGCTGTGTACGAACCTCTTCTATGCCTGAACCTGTAGGCACAGTTTTGCCGTTTCTTTTGTGTTTTGAGTGCGCGCGGAGTTTGAGTGATGAGCTCAATACTTCCCTTTCAACGGGACCACTTGACTACGAACGTTTATTGCTTCAAAAACGCCCTACCAGCCCGAGCGCGCACTTGCGAGCAGGCACCCATGCCTGCTTTTTTGTGGCACCAGACCGGAAATAGGCCCCTCCGCGTTGCGGAGAAAAGGAGAAAACTACCCGGCATGTGGTATATCGAAGGCCGCTGAAGAGAACGCCGCGAGCCGCCCCCCTCTCCGGGAGAGAGCGCGCAGCTTTCGTCGCGTTGCCCGCGGTCGAGTTGAGAGGGAACGATTATGCGCGATTTCTCATCGCGCGTAGTTTCGTTAATTGTGAACGGATTTTCATAATTCTTGCGGGAGGAGATTTCTGGGACAATAGACTTTATCCCAAAATACATTACTAGTAGTCGATGGCAAGTGTTGCAGGGTCCCTTTAAGGTTATGTGTCACCTTGTGCATATATGGTATCACCTCGGGCCTCTCGGTGCTCTTTTGCCTTTCTTTTTCCCTCACCCTGCCTTTTAGTTTCTGCAGCAGGGATTTCGCAGTCGCCACCAGAATGGTATTTGGATACCCTGACGACCGCAACCTCTGAATCTGTTGGTGAAAACTGGTGGGGGCCGCATGTTCGCAAGACCTTTGGAGGGCGGATTTTAGACAGAGCGTAGCAATTGCTCGTTTTACCGTCTTTGAGTGGGCCGAATTGAACGGCAGCAGTGGTTTGCGGGAGCGTGGGTTGTACGCCCAGCATACATGAGTTTGCAGCGCAGAAAGTTAAGATCGAGAAACTGCAAGTGCCCCTCGGCAGGCAGCTCGTGTGGGAAAGCCAAGCCTTGTCCCATCTCATTAAAAGTGTCCAACACGTCTTTAAAACCTGTGTTCTGTGCGCAGGCACACCTCTGTTGTGTTGGCGTTTATATGCAGAGACGGGTTTGGAAATAAACTAGTTGGTAGTGAGCGCTCGTCCAGTCTACTGTGTTTCTCTGTCCTCATCCTTTGCGCTCGTCTTAATTTTTTGAAGCCATGAACCAACTCGACCAACAAAGCATTCTATCAACTTATCTTTCTTCTACAGTGGGCCCTTTTCTCTCTACTCCTTCCCACATCAGCGACCCAGCCGTTTTAGTAAGCCACATTGCCGTTGCTTCGTGCCGTGTAAAGGCCTTGTTCCCAGTGAGGTTAATGAATTGTTCGGGGTTGTGAAGCCTTCACTCAACCATGCGAAGCGCGTGTGCCAGATCATCCGCTCTGAAGTTGGGAGACAGCTGAGGATGCTCCACAACCTGATTCGTGTCGCCTGCTACGGAAAAGGTGGAGACGTGGTAGGTGGAAGCCTATTACACTCATGGTGACAACAAGCGGCGCAATGCACAGAGTTTCTTTGGCATAGCACCCTGGTGCATCTACCTAGACGACACGAGAAGAAGCCGGAAGCACCTCATGAGCCGGTTGTTTTCGGGGATGTCATTGTTCCTGACGAGGTCGCTGGCGTTTTGAAGAAAGGACCCAAGTAATGCCTTGAGCCATGTGTCCCCGCACACGAACTGCTCGCTATCAACAGACGAGTGGCGAACAAGACAAACAGGGAGCAGCAGGAACGGTGCCTCCTGGAGGGAGTCGACAGCCTTTTAGCCCCTACCCGGAAGAAGCCGCCGCAGCAGAGAACGTTATCAACAGGGAGACTTGTGCACTTCTTCAACGATAACAACCTGCGTCTTCTTCAAGCCGACAAGGAAGGGGGTTTTGTCGTCCTGTAATCTGACTGCTTCAGTGAGAAAGTTGCCGTGGTGATTTCAAAGAACTTTGTTCCCTTAAAAGCCAGCTTGGCTAAAGCAAAGACTGAGGCCGTGACAAGGTGTAACCAGCTTGAGCTGAAGAAGCTCACAAAGAACATTTCTGGGAGCAAAGGTAATTGTCTATCGATTTTCTTTACTGCGAAGACTCATAAAGATGGGGTACCCTTTCGGTCGATTGTTAGCGAGAAGGGTTCCTGGCAGCTGCACGTTAGCCAGTACCTGCTGAAACATTCAGGTGGTTTGACCACCGAGGACCCCTTTGCGACAAGAAATTCGCTCGATGTACGTGACAATGTTTCTATAGGGTATTTATTTTTGGTGGATGTAAAAGACCTTTTTTACTCCATTCCACACAATGAATTGTTTGTTGCTGTTAGAGAGTGCATTGAAGAGAATGGAGACATATCGTTTTAAAATAGTGCTGGAATATGCGTTGACGACTACATGTCCCTCTTGGAGTTTTATTTAAGTGCCACGGTCGTGTCCTTTGACAGCAAGTTATATGTTCAGAAACGAGGTATCTGCATTGGGTCATGTGTGGCACCGGTACTCTGCAATATTTTTTTGTCCACTGTGAATAGACGTCTGGACAGTGCTTTTAATGGAAGCAAAGTGCTTAAGGTGTTTATATATGAAGACAATTTTTAGTTGTTTTTAGGAAGCTGGATTTTACCGATTTTAGTGATGGTTTTAATGACGTGTTGGACACCTTTAATGGGATGGGACAAGGCTCGGCTTTCCCACACGAGCTGCCTGCCGAGGGGCACTCAGTTTCTAGATCTTAAGCTTTCTGCGCTGCAAACTCATGTATGCTGGGCGTACAACCCACGCTCCCGCAAACCACTGCTGCCGTTCAATTCGGCCCACTCAAAGATGGTAAAACGAGCAATTGCTACGTTCTGTCCGCCCCCCAAAAGTCTTGTGAACATGCAGCCCCCACCAGTTTTCACCAACAGATTCAGAGGTTGCGGTCGTCAGGGTATCCAAATACCATTCTGGTGGCAACTGCGAAATCCCTGCTGCAGAAACTAAAAGGCAGGGTGAGGGAAAAAGAAAGGCAAAAGAGCACCGAGAGGCCCGAGGTGATACCATATATCCACAAGGTGACACATAACCTTAAGATGGTGGCGAGCAGGCACAATGTCCCTGTCGTTTTTTTCGGAAAGGCCGAAAAGACAGCGCCGCGAAAGCTGTCGAAGTTGTGTGCGCGCATCCCTGGCGATGCAAGAAAAGGGGCGGCTTGTGGTAAGAAGCACACCAGGCACTATGTGGATTGTACAGTGTCTGTTGTTTATGAGTTGCCACTGGACTGTGGCAAGTCCTATATAGGACAAACCGGCCGGTGTGCCAACGACCGGGCCCGTGAACATGAGCTATCACTCACAAGTGATAGTGGTGCGAATCTTCCTGCGCATTGCGCAGAATGTAAATGCGTGCCTTTTCTTCACGAGTTGAGGGTGCTGGGTCGCAGCAGAGACACGGTGGTACGAGAACTTTTGGAGGCATATTATATCAAAAAGAGGGGCACAGATTGTGTCAGTCAGACGTCGGTGTGTTTGCGGGAGAGCGTGTTTCGCCTATTATGCCGTAATCAGTAGCAGCGAATGTGGCTTGATGCAGAGAATGATGATGATTTCAGGTTTAATGGCGCAAGGCCGACAAAGGCAAAGAGCGCCATGACGATCGTGAATGAGATGAGAAAGATTTGTAATAAAGGCACTAGATTACGAATTTTCTAAGAGAAATGGTGTATAGGGCCATGTTAAAACATAATGAGTATACTAAGAGAAAGGGTGCCTATATAGGGTCACATTAAAACACAGTGAGTCCAGGCACCTAAGGTGTAAAGCCTCAGGTCCCGCCACTGTTTTGCAACACGTCATGAGCACAGGTGAGGTTATGGGCAATAAGATATGTGCTTTAAAAAATCTACGCCTGCAAGGTAGCTAAAAACTTTTTTGTAAGAGAACATGGGATGGTCTGCAAGAAATAACGAAGGGTGCAAGGGAATATTATATGTGTAAACTTCAATAAAGTGACGTTTCCTTTCAATGTTGCACATCTTGCATTCAATAAGCACATGAAAGACAGATAGCTGCCCTCCACATCGATGGCACCGTGGCTTGTTTGTGTCAGTCAAAAGGTAAGAATGTGTGATGTGTGTGTGGCCAATTCTAAGTCTGCATAAGGCCACTTCTATTGATCTAGCATGTTTCTCAGAGGGAGGTTTTTCAATTTTAGGTTTAATGACATGTAATTTGTTGCTTATTTCTTTATCCCACTGTTGTTGGCTTGATGCAGAGAAGGGTTTGGAAATAAACTAGTTGGTAGTAAGCGCTCGTCCAGTCTACTGTGTTTCTCTGTCCTCGTCCTTTGCGCTCGTTTTAATTTTTTGAAAAAATTGATGTATACATGAATCACAGCTTAGGAACGTAGTAACATTTCGTATAGCTTAGAATTAAAATAATTTTTAGGTTCATTAAAATCACCTATCTGTGTTCCGTGTATGCTTTTTCGCACTTTTTTTTTGTTTCGTTGACCAATAAGCTGTCAATAACTACACCTTTCACGAAACTGTTATGTGCTTGAAAGAGAAATATATAAGCTACAATTTCATGCATAGCAATGCTAAATGTGGCGAGTGGTTCAAGAGAAAAAAAATTTTTCTGGAAGCACACAAAATCGGCCATTTTTCTGCAGTCGCAAAAGAGTTAAAATCAGTTTAATTAACAGGAGTCAAATTTATGAGTGTTGACGGTTTACATTCATCACCTCCATCCAGATTCTGTGTCAGTAAAACAACAGTGTCCTTACACTGCCTTTGTTAATGGGACTAGCCCTGAAATAATTTTGCACATTTCCAAACGTGCTTCATGCCATTCTCCAAAAAAATTTTGTGGTCTTTTACAAGAAATCTTGCAGCCAAGCTTTTCCAGCATTGCACACTACTGACAGAGCTAGAGCCCACGCAAGCTGTGCATGAATTTAAATTCCCTAAAATGTTAGTTAAAAAAAAAGGAAGGAAGTGGCTGCGTACCTGTAATTGTCCTCGTTGAGCTTGATGAACTCCTGGTGAAAGTAGTGCAGTTGGATGATAGTGATTATGAGAAAGAAGGTTGGTGTAAGCAGCTTAAGAAAGAGTGTACCCGGGTCAGACTGGTACACCTCCAAGCCGATGTCTTTTTGGCTGCAAAAAAAGAAAACGTTTTCTTCTACCACAAATGTTGCATACCTCACCATTACAAAGTTGCTACAATCGGCATTAAACATCGTTACACTGAACTTCCATTTATGGAGATTTCCTACCCAGCATGCACAAACAATACTCGTTTATTTGCCAGTTGTAAGCACCCATTCACAACAGTTTGGAAGCGCAGTCGAAGCAGACTATATCAAACTATTTCTGGACACGATACATTTACAATGAGAATATACTGCAAAACATACGCTATATCAAACAAAAATACCAGCGACAACCAATATATTGAACGCCAAATGTGCCCCAAGTTGGCTTTCCCTCAGGGCGGAGGAGAAATTCCGCCGGCGCACCGGGCAAAATGGTTTAGCCCGGCTGCTCATGGGCAGTGGGCGGCTCTTGCCCCTTACTCATCTTGCTCTCCCTATTGTATCTGTGCCATGTAGACATGCATGTAGGGCGAGCCGTCGACATCCCCCCTTGCAAAAAATGATCCCGGCCCACCCGCCATGCTTTTTTTTTTTTTTCATTCGTTGGGTTTGTGTTGTTCGCGCTTGTTGGATTTTTTGGAAGTGTAGCTGTGATGGCTAGTGCTAGTGTCACTACATAAAGGATTATTTAGTGGCTCTAGGCGTCCTGTTTTACTTTGCACTCTCAAAGTAAAACAGGACACCCTTTTCGCCCTACTCGCCGCTACCTTGGGTTCAAATTTCACTCGCAGCGCCATCTACCCAATAGAAATGTAAACAAATGGCACGAAACTGAAAAAGGGGTTTCCATTGAACACGCCAGAAGGCGTCAGTTGTACGAATAGTGCAGTTTTTACTTTTTGCGGAGGTTTGAAAATCATCGTTCACCCATGAACGATCGCCTATAGTAGTTAAGGGGGGAGGGACACTGGTTTTGAAAACTGAAAATTCAACAAAAAATCAGTTTTATATAGTACTTTTATTTGTAGCTGTATTTAAAGGAACCCTGCAACACTCACTGAGCAGTGCAAGTAAACCTATGCGACGTTTAGATTACACTGCCAGGAATACCAGAGCCAAATATTACACGTGTACGTAAAGCGGTGAGCGTGCAAATCGCTGTGAAAGACGCACAAAAACCAACTGCGCTCTATTCAATTTTTCTCATTATGCACCCCTGGCAAGGCCGAGATGACGTCATTGGAGCCATGGCTGTCCTATTGGCTGTCGCTGGTCAACTTCGCGGCCTATTTCTCACATTTCCTGTGATGATCCGCCGTCATCGGCGCTCTGTACCAACCTCTTCTATGCCTGAACCTGTACGCACAGTTTTGGTGCTTCTTTTGTGTTTTGAGTGCGCACGGAGTTTGAGTGACGAACTCCAATAGTCCCTTTTCAACCGGATCACTCGGCAACAAACGTTTACTGCTTCGAAAAATCCCTAACAGCCTGAGCACATGCTTGCAACCTGCTTTTTTGTGGTACCATACTGGAAATAGACCCCTCCATATTGCGGAGAAAGGGAGAAAACTCTTTGGCCTGTGACATATTGAAGGCCGCCGAAGAGAACACCACGAGCCGTCCCCCTCTCCGGGAGAAAGCGCGCAGCTTTCGGTGCGTAGACTCGGTCGAGTTGAGAGGGAACGATTATGCACTATTTTGTATCTCATGCAGCTTCGCTGATAGTGACCAGATTTTTATAATTCTTGTGGGAGGAGATTGCTTGGACAATAGACTTCACCCCAAAATACATTCAGAGTAGTCGATGGTAAGTGCTGCATGGTCCCTTTAATAAGTGTTGACAAAGCTGTTGTACACTGAAGCCCCCAAAATGACCACTTTCACCTATGATTACAAATTTCGTGCCTTGTAGAACTAATTGCTTTTCCACGACGCCAATTGCCGGTTACAGTAGCTTGGGATGAGCTAGTCAGCTTAGCACAATTTTTGCTGCATTTCAAAGCTGATGAACTGAATATTGCAATACTACACACAAAAATATCTTTCTTATGCTAGTGCAAAATTTTATGCAGTTTATTTTGCAAAAATATCAGTACAGTCTACGCTCGTTACAGCGGATCCGGCAACAATGGACTTTCGATTACAACAGACCATTTCTGTTGGTTTGTCTGGTCCCCATGCATTTTAAATGGAGTCCACTCCACTCATAACGGACCTGGCTAGAGCACACTATAGGCTACAACAGACTAAATTTTAGGTGAAAATTGTTTCGACTGAATGCTGATAGCGGGGCCAGCACCCGATATGCTTTTTCTTTGTATGGTTTGGCAAGAAGACTTATGTCTGGCAACATTGTTGGCAGCTGGGTTGTTGGCGTAGCCAAGCCAAGCCAAGCCAGTGTCAGTGGCCTTTTTTTTTTTTTTTTTTGCGACCAGCAGCATGAGCGGCAGGGTAGCTGATTTCACTGTCGGATAAATTCAGCGAAATTAACATTTTCGAACATGGCGAAAAACAGGCCGACATCGCCAGAAGTACAGGCCTGTCTAAGCAGAGGGTCCGCTCGACCGTCAAGAACAAGGCCGCTGTGGATAAACGCGACTCTGGTGAGATTGAAAACAGCGCTATCGAATACGCGAAGTGGTGCACCCGGAGTCAAGTCTGCCCTTGTCACAGTTATGTAATAAAGAACTCTGGTTCAGTGAAGTTCGGTCTTTATTATTCCCATGCATGCGTCATTCCCGTTCCGTCCGGTGAAAAAGGTAAGAAATGCCTCAAGTAGGGGGGTTGGTTCCCATTCATTGTGCGCAATCTGCCGGTGGCCGTGCGCAGTCCAGCTGGTCTAACTTTCGATTTCACAGCTGTCCATCATCAGATTATTTCGTAACAGCTGTTTCAATGGCCAGACTAAAATAAAAAAATATGGAAGCTGCCTTGGGGGAACGTCAGCAGGGTTCGTACGAGCTTCAAAAGCAAAAATTCAAGGGTTTTCAAGGACTTTCAAGGACCAGAAAACACATTTTCAAGGTCCCCATCTTATGTTTTATCTGGGATTATTTATAACTTTTTCAACACAATGCAAAATTCTGTTATTGCCCAATACCTAAGAACATTACTGCACATTTAGATAGGCGCTATGGGTTCATGAACGCTCCCCCAGCTTTATTTTTTATTTCATAGAATGTATTTACAGGCTTTTCTTTTTTTCTTGGTTTTTGCTGAGGCTGTTTGATTTCAAAACTTAGTTAATGTTGCCTGCATCTCCTGCTTTGTCAGCAAGAGTATCAGCGGAAATTAACTCAGCAAGTGTTCCTGCAAGGCAGAATAAACTATGTGCACGTCCACCATTTGCACGTAAAAGCAAACGCAGATGGAGCGTATGAGGCACAGCAAACATGCAATGAAAGGCCATCCACAGACTAGATGGAACATGCAAGATAGAGAACAGAAGCCGGCTTTCATGGGATTGTATCGTGACATGAATTCAATTGAGGAGTGCTTCTCCCAATGTTGCCTCGTAATAATGAGAATCCACAACTCGTAATTTCACGCAATACACTGAATCTTGATTGTTACAACGTTTCTTTACATTTTTAACCCCTAAAATTCACGACAAACACTTTAAATTCTTGTGAAAAGATAGGGCCATTGGTTCTCTCCAGAAAAATCAAGGGTTTTCAAGGATCCTTTAAAAATTCCAGGACTTTCCAGGCCTTGAAATTTACACGTCTAAATTCAAGGGTTTTCAAGGTTTTCAAGGACCTGTGCGGACCCTGGTCAGGCAGTGATCAGATTTATTTGGCGAGCGGTTTCGGGAAACCTGCCTTGTCACGATGGGATTTACAATATGATGATGATGATGGTTAGGTTTTAATGGCGCAAGGCCGACTAAGGGCAAAGAGCGCCAAAGAAGAAGTTATTTAATGGTTGACGAGACTAAATTCTAAAACGTGTGAGTAGACGTAAAAGTGACGCAAAACAAAAGACAATGGAGATGGCTGGTGTATAGGGCCAGGATGATTACACGTGATATGACAGGAGCTGCAGAAATTTTACCTCAGCTAGAAACTTAAAAACACGTTGACGAGGAAACATTGGTTCGTCGGCTAAAAAGTATGAAGGGTGCTGTGGAATGTGTCGTCTGTATACTTCAGGGAAATGTTAGTGTCGTGTTGTGTTAAGTGCCTTGCATTGAATGAGGATGTGGATCACGGATTTAAAAGAGCCTAGCTAATTCTGGTGGCCACGACTGATTTTTTATAGCTGCTTAATAATTGCTTCTAGTTATATTCTTGCTTTATTTGCTCAGCTTATCATGCGTCTTTACACACTTGACCGCATGCACTAGGCCTTTTCCAAATGCTGGTGCTAAGCATTGGGAGTGGTGTTTAGGCGATTCTTGGCTCTCGTGCGAACACTGTGCAGAGTAGTTGCTGGCGTGTAGAAAGAACAAATTGTTTGTACTACGTATGTGCAATATCGGTCAAAGTACCCATCCCATTTTAGTGCTCATACCCGCCCCCCTCGAGTCTGATACTGCATAATGGACCTCTCCCTGTATGTAAACACCGTGACGTCACGAAGCGCACGTGCGCGACGGGTGGCGCCTGCTGGCGGCCGCGAAATGCGGCTTCGGTTGGCAGAACGCGCCTGCGCCGCCGGCCCGGCCTGGCCGCGCGGTGCCCGAAAAGAACGATGTGCCGATGGTTCGGGCCGTCGCTGGCCGCCTACATTACAGGTGGGGGTCTAGCTATCCTAGCTGCGGACGTCGCACCTCCATGTAGCTTTCTGCACCAACAACCTCCGCAACACTTTCGTATATGACGAGTGACGCTTTCGGATAATCAGTGCGTGACAGCATTAACGAGTCATTCTGAAGATTGGTGCGTTTGCGACGCGTTCCAAGAATGTTTTGTTATGATGCTTTATGTTAGGACACATACCAAGGAAAGCTCATTCATTGTTGTTTTCGAGGTCCGCTTAAGCTGAGCGCGCTGTCTCAGGCAGTGTATACGCTCCCTGTTCTTGGTATCTCTGCGTCCCCCGGATACAGTGGCTTACGAACGATTTCATGTCGAGGGGGGAAAGGAAAGGTAAAGCATGAAAAGATTAAAAAGAAGGCAAAGCATGAAAAGATTAAAAAGTAAAATTAGCAGCAACAAAACAAAAATATAAAGAGCAAAAACCAAAAATTATATATATAAAATTATCGCGATGATGTCGTGCTCTACGTAGGTGACCGATTGCTTTGCTACATTTTTCCCCAGTAAAATCGCGAAACGGCTCATCGCCATTGTGAGAGTAACATAGCAGCCACATATTGTTAGTGCGTATAGCTTGCGACAGTGGCACTGAAATAATTATCCGTACTCGTTATTTCATGATAGTTAAAGTTAGTGTCCTTGTACACCCGCTGAATTCGCCGTCGGGAGGCCGCAACAAAAGAATACATTCACTGAGTCCGTTCACTTAGGGCCAACAGATATCGAGTTTTTTCGAGACGCGTGAGCGGCCCATCTCACGCCCAAGGCATGATGCTACATGCATGTGAGCACGGCAAGCATGTCAGTTTTGCCGCGTCCTCAAGGCATAATACTATTGATCAAGGTAAAACTTTATTGCATTTACAAGCAATGAATTTCGTTCGTCTTGAACAGATCTCCCCATACAACCAAACTCGTCGTGGTCGATTTGGCGGCAGGCGGCTATCGCGGATACTTCTTCGAAACATTTATTTTGCGTAGCTATTGCAGGTCAGGCATTCATTGTATTTTTAATACAGTACTCTATCTCATCAAAACATGACAATATTTACCAGCAAGAAAGTTTCCATCTGACCCCAACCCCCGGTACTATTTCTGCTGGTACTACATGATAGCAGATGGTTAACTCTTTCGCTACCGCAAAAAATTGACCAATTTTTAGGGGTTCAAGAAAACATTTTTTTTCCTGCTAAAACATTATTTAGGCACTAATTGCAGGAGCACAAAATGCCGATTATTTAACGGCCTTTCCAATAACACCAGTTTTTTAAAGGTTTTCATATATCATAGTTGTGAAAAAAAATATCAAAATCATAATTTTTGTCAAGTTGCCGAAAAAAAATGATAAAAAAGGAGTTGTGTATATCAAACCACCGGTAGTAGCAAAGAATTAGAATATACATTTTGTAGGGAAACATTTCAAAAACACACCCTAAAAAAAATGTCGACTTGCGCGGAACAGTTTTTCAGATATAAAAAAAAAATGTTAGCACGCACGGGGCTCGTGTCATGCGGTGAAGCCCAACCTCCAATTCAAAATGTGAAATTTCGGGTGGTTCCCTGGAATAAATCTGGCGGTTTGACGTTATCAGAGGCACCAATTTGCCCCCACATAACGTAAAAACATCTTGTCAATGGCTGACTTTGCATTTACAGCGAGCACAATATTTGGGACAAGCATGCGATGCGGAAAAAAACATGCATGAAGTTGAAAACGGAACGCCGTGGCTGATGCTTGTTGTCGTTCACGGTCAGTTATCTCTCAAAACATAAAGCTGAGCTTTATTATCACATTCTTACTCGCAATTGTAGCCTTGCTCGCAAAAATGAGGTACGATGAGCTAGAACGTGCCCTGCGATCTTTGGCCGAGTAGCAGTTGCGCGCTAAAAAAGATCAACACAACGAGCCTCCTCTATTGCAGCGCCACCTAACATTTTTCAAATGAAACAGTACAAAAACTTATCAGAGACTCCGTCCGAATAGACAGTTCAACTAAGCAGCAACATTAGACACCCGGATATACCCTCGCATGGAAACGAAACAGGAAGGCGAACAGCTGGCAGTGTAAGGCCGGTTTGAAGCGCTGTCTTCGGCGGAACAGATATCTTGCGACTGGGTGTGACCTTTTGACTTGCATCTGAAGTTCTTATCGCAGAAATCGGGTTAGGGTGGGGGGAAATCAGGAGCGGCGTGCTTTGTTCGAGGATCAGTCGCGGACGCTTCAGGCGCCATGGCAGGTAGCCTTGAAGTTGGGTAACTGCGTAGTAGCGCTAAATATGAATTTCGCGATGCAGAAACGAAACCGAAACTGTTGGAAACTGTTTGCGAATGGTCCTGGGGTAAGTAGAACTACCACAGTACTTAGAACAACTTGCGCAAAGGCAATAAAACTGCCTAAAATCATAAAGTAGCTTTGCAACCAGGCACTGCTTGACATTTTCAGCCGATTTCTGGGATTATTACTGTCAGAGCGCGAACCTGACGATTGAAAATCGTTTGCTAGTTCCCCATTCACGCCCTGATAGCAAAAAACAAGCGCTGGTGCAGAGTAATTACGAGTTGCACGCATTCTTCGTTGGTAGCCGTGACGCGTGATGACCACGCCCCTTTTCCACTCCCAGGTGATTCAAAAGCGTGTCAAAAATCACGTTTCCGTTGCAAAAATGAAAACAAAACTGATTTTGAAAGGCCATTTTCTGATCTAACTCCGAACAGCTTTACTTGTTCGAGAAACGCCTGGAACGCTATGAAAAAGCGCTCCCAAAAGTATCGATCAAATTGATCGATTTTGATAGGCGCGGTAGCGAAAGAGTTAATAAACAGCATCATTTCATGGCAGTAATCAGCGCGGACTGCTAATGTAGACGATATGACTGCGCTTTGAAGAACAGCAGAAGTTCGAGAATGAGAAACGTTGCTATGAGTAAGAGCGGACGATGTCGCTGCTTGGGCTGCTAGCCTCTTCGGCGCATTGCGCGCATCCACAATACCTGCCGAATTTACCTGTTTGGAGACACGGCAAAGCCTGATGCCGCTGATTTTGCTCGCACGATTTGCTTAGCCGAGAGCACAGCAACCCACCGGCATCAGAAAACCGAACACATAAACACAAACTCCACTTTTGCGCGTGTCTAATGCAGCCTCACTGCATACGCGCCGCGCGCGGGTCCGAATGTTTTGCCAACCACCCTCCCGGCCACACCCAGCACGTGCGCTCGCCGTGACGTCACGGCCGCCGCATGACGTACCCCGGGAGAGGTCCATTCAGCCACAGAGGACGTTTTTTTCCGGATTAAGAGAGTCCATTGTAACGGCCGTAGACTGTATATGCTGGCTTGATATTTAACATGGTTATAGGGCTTTCGCAGTAACAATGCTAAAATTGCTGTTGTGGCACATTTGCAGTAAATGATCTCTCTGGAGCACAAAAGGGTATCAAGCATTCTAATATTTTCAAGTAGATAAAACAACATTTGGGTAAAAATGAATGGCATAACATATTGACAAGTTTGAACTTTGGTCCCACAGGCAAAAACAGACTGTGCCTTTGTGCTCAGGGTGTCAAAATACCCTGTGTGCACAAATAAAAAAGGGAAAATGCCTGGAGATCGGTATTTAACCCCAACCCTAGTACCATGCAGCACACTCTCTGCCAGTGGAAGAACTGTTCTGTGGCCACACTGGGCTGCACTTATTTTTTCTTCCCTATGTTTCTTTTTTTTTATATATATAATCAGTATCGTGGGCTCAGTGCATATCAGTGCATCTCAGCCGATGCATCTCAGTGCATCTCAGCAGATAAAAGGCCCGAGGAAGAAAGGGTGAACCCCCGATGAAGGCGACATGATAAAGAGACGCAAAGCCACGAAAGAGTGGTGGCACACTCATAAACAGCTTGCAGGCAAAAAGGAAAAAAGGAAGCGACAAATAGAGTAGTACGCTGCATGCCTCGCATTAGAGTCTTGAGTGACTGTCTACACTGTCCACTGCCTCCAACGCCCGCATGCTCAGCATGAAGTCTGGCAGCGCCGCATTAGGAGGCATGAGTGGTAAGCGGCAGCAATAATTTTGCCTCTCAACACTGCACTGTGAAAAAAAAATTTGTCTTCAGGCTCCTCAATGTTGAAATTATAAATGATTTGTTTTATTATATCGTGGGTAAATGTAGACTACTTTGTGACGGTTACCACTGTAGTAGAATTTGCCATATTGGAATTTAACTCTCCAACAAACAATGCAGAAAAAAAAAAGGAAGTGTTTTGATATGGTTATTTTTACAGGACCATAGGCACTGATATACAATTGCCACTGATATAAACAAAACGTTGGTATGGATAGTGAACTCACATTTCATTCGGTATATGCAGATACGTCGCCCAGTAGTATGGAAATTTTTCGAACTGGTACGTATAGATAAGGATAAGCACCAGCATTGAGTAGATGATCACGGTCAACCAAAAGCCATACATGACTTTGATCCACAGCTGGTACGAAGCCTGCAATGAAACAAGGACGAGTGTCCATGAAGGCCAGGGCTGCAAAGCAAGCTGACGAGCAAATGAAGTCTTCCCCACCTGCTCCCGACGGAACAACTGCTGTACAAGCATCAAGGGGACCGAATGGCCCCCTCAGAAACAGTTGAAACTTATTAACTCAAGGATACAGTACAATGAGGAAGGAGTTCCCTCTAAAATATTAGGGGTTTGTGTCAATATAAATACTACAGAGGAACAGAAAGAGGCCATCCTTTTTTTTTTGCGTCCCTGACTGTAGTCCCTTGCATCATTTATTCCATGCATTTCACAATACTTGTGCCCAGTGAAAAAACCCCAGATTTCACTTTCCCATTTATTTAGCAGCAAGCTGCTCTACGATACTCAACGCAATAAACATTATACACGTAGTCTATATACAATCTTGCCTTGGCATAGCACCTGGCTAAACTTAGATTGATTGTAGGATTTAACGTGTCGGCGCAACGCAGGCGATGAGGCGCACCGCAGTGGAGGGCTCCGGATTAATTTTGATCACCTGGGGATCTTTAACGTGCGCCGAAATCTCGTACACACAGGCGTTTTTGCTTTTTGCCTCCATTAGAAAAGTGGCCGCCGCGACCAGGAATTGAACCCGCGTCCCCGTGCTCAGCAGCGCAATGCCTTAGCCACCGAGCCACCGCGTCGGGTCTGGCTCACCTTAGGACCACAGTGTTTTTACATCAAATGAAATGGCTTTTAAATAGCCTTACTAAATATTATGCCAACCTAGACCCATTCTGTGTTCAAATGAATCTGAAAATTACCACATTCTAGTGTGGAGAATTCTTAACCTAATGTGATCTAGCTGGCAGTCCGCCTACTATTTAAAAAAAGAGTATTAAATTTTAGAGATGCGCAAATATTCAAAACTTCTAATGCTTAGCAATGAATGTTTGCTATTCCATTTAGTTTGCAGCACAGTTTTATTCTTCGAAGTATCCGAAATGCACGAATTGAGCTATAGAAGTTGGATCTGCTACACGACATGCAAACTTTCGAGCTTCACCGCACAGCACGCCCCTTTATGTTGGCTTCATCACACACCGCTGAAGCTGTGCAAAAAAGCCGAACACGTATAAATCTTGTGCAAAACGACAGTATGCTAACTCTGGTGTATGTTAGCAGATGTAGTATGCTACCTGTGTAAAATTTATAAGCAAGACAGAAGTTTCTTGTCAATACTGTAACATGAGTGAGAAATAAGGAGTTATCCCTCATTGGATGCAGTAAGGCCATACCAACCACGGACATGATTAGCCTCCTTTCAATGACTGGAGGGATGGCAGCCAGTGAAGTATACTTGCTCTATTCCAAATACGTACGCTTGAGAAACCTGCATTTGTTCATAGCAATATGTGCCAAAATCTTGTTCCACTACTTTATCATCTTGTCGCAATATTATGTTTTTAATTTTTGTACTATTTTTACATCAAGCACTAGTACATGAACCTTGAGATGTTTAGTCCCGACTGTGCAAGCACTCCTAACAGCAGAGCTGTTTAAGCTTTTAGTTCCACCGTCGGGCATTACCAGAAAACTAGGGCCAGCTGAGCACACGCGAGCACGCGTCTCGTAAGGAGCATCCGGTGTCGTCTTCGCTTGCACGTGGGCTTGCACCACGTGAGGAGGTTGCAAAACCAAACCAAAACAAACAAACAAACAAAAAAGAAAAAATACCAAGCAAATGTGAGTGTGTGCCTTGTGAGGAGCGCCCGGAGTCAGCCAGCTCAACGTTCGAAAGCACTCTGCTAGTGCTCGTGGCGTAATCTCTCGCGTGCTCATCTCCTCGCCAGTTCATGTGGGTTCGCGCCTGAAGTGGGGAGCACAGACACTGAGTTTGCGAAGCTGGTTGCCGTGGGTTTTAGCATGTGCTAATGTGGTCCACTTTGGGAGAGATGTGAAAGCCTGCGGACAAAACGATCCGGGCCTGCCACTCGTGCAGACCCTTCAGCGGCAAGTTTGGAAATCCATGCGAGGTGCAACAGCCAGGTCTCCGATGAAGGAAGAGGGGCTGCCAGCTCTGCTGTTTCTCGAGCCATGCACTACAAGTGCAAGCTGCGCTGTTTATTTGTTTTGTAGATATGTTTTAGAAGCTTTATACACACTAAAATGGAAGTACCTGTATTAGAAAATATTCCATTCCCATACAGTTTTGCTATTTGTATTCAATTCACAGACACGAAGCTGATATTTACACACCTCTATTATTAATGTTGTATCAATCGATTCGTACTAACGTATCTGGTATCGATGTTTCAAACTACGTAGCAACCTATCCATATACTATTTTGGCAACAACCTTAAAAATATATAAGCTTAGCAGGACAACATTTTCAAGCAACTCATTCGGGCACATAGTTAGCTTTGAAGTTCATGCTTTGTGGCAAAGCAGTGCCAAAGATACGTGCAAGAGAGCGAGAGAAGTGTCCGAGGCACCATCCTCTCTTGGAGGGACGATGCCGTGCAGGGCACCCACCTGGAAGACTAGGATGAAGAAGAGGAAGAGCAGCATGTAGGCGATGCGGTAGAGGACCACCTCGGTGCCCCCAAGTGATATGACCATCAGCATGATGGCCACCACCCAGATCCAGTAGCGCGTCAGCCACTGCTGCACCAGGTTGCCCAGCCGGCGGCCGTACAGCTGCGTGCCTGGACCCAGGCTGGCCGCACCCATGCTCATCTGGCGCCGCAGCTCAGCTGTCGGGCAGTGGTGGGGAGGGGGAGGAGGAGAGACCACAAGGGCACTCCACTCGCACCGTGTCCTCTGAAGGCACAGTGCGTGGCAAGGACCCACCAGAGGCCAGCAAAGAACTTTGCTAAACGCAATGACAGGCACTCCGCTGCCCCCTTTGTGGACGCCAAAAGCCCCACACGTAAGGCTGTGGGAGTGCGTCAGAACAGTGCTGGCCATTCAGGCCACTGTGCAGTTACAGTGTAGAGTATCGAAACTTCAGGCTCAAATGGCAAGAAATGGCAGCGCCCAGAAGACTATTCCTCAACATTAACAAGGGCTCCCACTCTCGCATGCTTATGTACAGCATTCGTAATTGGCCACTCACCAATTCCACCAGAAGGAGGCGTCCGCTGATGCTCCACATATTGGCGCAACGTAATCCAGAACATTATGGTGTACAACGTCTGGTACCCCAAGAGGAGAAGAGCACGCATTACCACCACTTCCAGCGATGCATTCCCACCCAAGGAATTGCACAAACGCAAACAGCAATTCCCACACACCTTGACTGCCAGCGGCTGGTACGAGTCGTGGCCGTATTTGAACAGGCCCACCTGGGCCAAGTTCACTGCGTTAACCTGAGGCGGCAGCTCTTCGTCAGTCAGGTCGAGGCTGTACACGTACTGCAGCAGCAACAGGAGCTCGGCGTAGGCCACCAGGGCAGGCGAAGACCGCAGGCACGCCAGGCGAGAGCTGACAAACAGAGGACGGCACATCAGCACTACCCACTTCGTGGCTCGTCCAGTGATCAGAAAACAAGTCAACCACAAGTTGAGCAAATCCCTGCTTCACTTCATATCCATCTCGGGAAATGGACCATTGATGACGAGCTTTAAAGCAAGTAGCTCGGGATACTCTAAAGCCCAGTATAAAATGCATTACACAGTAATTTAAGAAGGCAATGCAGTGACACTGCAAATACTAGAAAAATTTATTACAAAAAAAAAGAGAGAACATGACTACACACTAACAATAGCAACACTCACTAATAAAGCCCCATACACTGCTAATATACGTGCTATTAACCAAGAATAAGCTTATTAAGAGTCTAGGAAGATAATTTGAAGATATCTTGTATTAAATAATTATTCAACATAGTCAAAATAAACGAAGTAAAACATGCTGCTAAGCCAGCTGGTGCAACTAAACAAGGACAAAGAGGCAATACATAATGGCCCACTTCGTCCTTGCCTAACTGCACCAAAATTTTGTAATTTGTAAGGTCTAATCTTGTTAGCTGCAATTATCGCCGATTTATGAAACACTCCCATGTTGTGTATGCCTACAGTCAAAGGTTTTCTTTAGGTTTAGACTGTAGTTCAACAGGACTTATCAAAGAAGTCAGAGATGCATAATGGAAAAAACCTCACGAAACATAATTGATATTTAAGGGTAAGATGACGGGAAGAACTGTAAATCAAAAGAACACGATCTGCAGCAGCTAGCCTAATTGCTTTCTTTTGCAGCAAGAATAATTGCTTAATGGGACACTGAAGTGATTACTAAACATTGTGGGATTACTAGCAAAAATTGTATTCTGGAGTCTCTAGGCCATGTTTCAACCGCACTCACTGCGTTTACGCGACTTTATTCAGTAGAAAAATATCAATTTGAAAATGCTGCCCTCCTCTCTGCGTACTCCTTGGCCATTTCCTATGATGTTTCGTATAACATCAAAACAAGATGGCTTGGCTCGACTGCACTACTGCACGGCTCGCCGACCTTCCGACAGAATCGGTCAGCCCAGCCTGTGGCCAGCCGGTGGCCGGTGGCCAGCGGGTCGTCGTAACTCATTCGCTCAGTTGAAACTAAGCCACAGCACATTTGTGCCAGGAAGAACGTGCCTTTAATTTGTTATCTTGGAGACTGTACCAAGCTCTAAACCCAAGTCGCACCACACAAGTGCACATGCGACGCTTCGCTGACTGGCACGCTAGTAGACAAATCTAAGTCCAATTGAAGGTGGGAGAAGAGTCAGCAAAGTTAACATAGGTACGAAGGAATTAAAATCAACCGAAAATTTTATTGCACAGCATAAAAACAGGGTGCGGGAGGCACTTTTTGCGCTGGGTGCAGTAGCACAGCGGTCAGCAGCACGACAACACATCTGCAATGTTTTCCGTCTAAGGAATGCAGTCGCTAGACATGAGATATTGTGGGAATATGAGGGACACTTACTGCACGAGCGCTATAGAAGAAATAGTCATCTAAGCTGCTTGAAATGCTAAAACTAAATAAAAATGTAAACTGGCCATACATTACATATTTCATATTTCCGCCTCTGGCATCGCTGACTTCTGGCCGCGTGGTCTGGTGCACTAGGTATATTGTTTTGCAAGGCGCAAGTTCGAATCCCCAATAGACTAGTGCACGTTTTTTTTACGTCGATTTATTTGTTTTTGGGCAATGTTTTCTGTACTGAATTTGCCGTTTTTGCGCTGTAACGTTCATTTCTCCTCGAGCAAGTTCGCAGAATGCGTGCAGACCGACACGCTGGCTAGTTCTCATCGGTGTGGTGTGGTGTTGCCTTAAGCACCGACTGCTAGCGGGCACAGTCCTGAATCAGCCGACTCTTGGCCTGGTGTGAACACGCCTCTATAGAACGATACAGGCACGAGCCAGGCAAGCTCCAAAGATGGGGGAAAAGCGCATTGCATTTGAGTGTCTGCGGTGACGTGGAGGGTGTTCATCCACTGTGTATGCCTCGGCTAGTGATTGTTACGATACCCAGCCGTGCTGGCAGTTTTATCTGACTCATATTACAGCCGACAACATGGCAGAAGCATGTGGTATGCTGATTACTCAGATATCTGGAATGCCCATCCAACGATAACGTCGGATGCCGAGCATGTTGTTTCACAGAACCGAAACTGAAACTGGTTTGAATTATAATCCTGGACATCGTCCAATCACGTAGCACCTTGCATTGATGTGTCACTGCTGTTGGTGCGGCTGCTGGGAGCTGTGCATGGTAGTTTTTCTTCTTTCAAGTTTTATAAAATAAACACCACCTTATCGCCTGGATAAACGATAAAAAGTGTTTATTTGAGCCAGTCTACGCAGTGCAAGCAAAAACAGGAGCTTGACAATTCACTTCAGTGTTGCACGTTGTAAACCAAAAGATTTCTCAGGTCTGCTTACGTGCTTTGAAGGCGAAAGCCTGGACTGCTATTATGGTGGTTACTTTTTAAATATACGTCCACCCATTGACATAGAAGCCATGCCACTTTACCGTCCCTAATCCATCTTAATACACCTTACTAATCATTACTATCGATCACTAATCTACTTTGGTAATCATTAATCCTCTCTTACACACGGCTGGCATGCTTTGGTTCACTTCTGGCCTTCATTAGGTTTTTGTACTGTTGTGTTGACGCCGGGGTCATTCAAGGTCCCCTACCAATGAGACATGTACGGCTTTCATCTGAATAAGGTGACAACTTTAGGGGGACTGCAAACGGTATTGCACGGTAAATGACAAGGTTTAGTTTATGAGAGAAACGAGTCGAATCTTGAATGAATGAAAGCCAAAAGGGACAACTTTCCTGCAATGTATTTACGAGCTTGTACAGCCTCATAAATGTAGCCAGAACTAGGAGACTAGTTTGAATCTGTCAAGAAACTGTACACCATTGTTGTCAATAAGGGGTGGCTGGGTTGTGCTATTTTTCTTAAAGGCCAACTGCACTCAAATTTCACCTCAGCCAAATTTACTCTGAACAAACAGTACCTACCACTAAACCAACTGGGACATAACTGGTAGCCCCGTAAAATGCGTTGTTAATTAGTTACAAGCATTTAAAATAGCTTAGTCACAGGCGATGCTGCACCTGCCGGCGGATCGCGCAAACAGGAAGTTACATGGCGGCCGGCCTTGCGCTTATTCCTCCAGCCAGGCAGGCGAACCAATCAAGCTCCGCTGGGCGTGCTTCTCCTAGGACTGCGGCAAGGGTGAAGCGCTGCGCACAGGTTTGCCCCAGCCGGTCGGCCGCATGCCGCTGCTAGATCACCGACTGGGCCGGCTGGAGCGTCACTGCGGCCTGGCTGTAATGGCCGCGCTCTCCTCAATTTCGTTTTCAAAATCTCCAATTTTTGATGGTCGTTTGCGTCACGGATACACATATTTCAGCTGTCATATTTTGTATATTTGAGTCTTTTTAGGCACACTACACGGAAATAACGTTTTCCGGATGTTAAAATTTTGAAAAAGAGGCAGCTTCGAATTGTTTAAACCTGTGTTCAACCTTCCTGTTTTGAGAGTCGTCCAGACAGTCAGCCGTTTTGCGGTCCACTGTGCGAGCCAGCCGTTTGGATGTGCTTTGCACCAGACTGGACCAAGCCAGACTCGGACTGCGCATCACACGGCCCACGGACTTGGTCTGTCATGTGGATCGGCCTTGTGGGGACCACGTTTGTCCCCATGTCTTGCTTAGAGCTAGTAGGCCGGCGCCTCCGACAGGGCTGCCGCTGTCAGCGGCAAGGGCATGCCAAGCCTCGCGGGCTCTCACATGAGACGTGACGCACCCTCCTTTGCCGGTCGACGCGCCGGCCTGCCCTCTTAGCCCGCGAGCACCTTCCAACTCCCTGGGAGACTTCTCTCCCAAAGGGCATAAAACCGCGCACGGGGGCTTCCCCTGGGGCCTTTTCTCCATGCACAATTGAACCGCCCGGTCGCACCAGGAATGCTCCATTCCCCGACCACGAGGCAAGGCGAGTTTCCCCTCAGGAGACGAACCAAGCCGGCGGCCTATGACGGCTTATTGAGCTTGTGGGGACTCCATCCTCCATCCAAGCTCGGGACAGCCTCTCCCTTGTATATAGTGTACATTTGACCTACTGTGGAGTAAAGCGCACTTCATCGACTTCGCCTGCCTCAGAGCTCGTCTTTGGCACTGTGGTAATCCGGCAATAGTGGCGGTGGACAATCCCGCGCGATGGACATGTGCCGGCGGAGGATGAAGAGGTGGCGCGAGAGGAGCGAGGATGGACATGGCGGACTCGGCTGGGCGACGTGTGTGCAGCCGGATCGGCTGAGCGGTGTACCCTGGCGTAGCGGGACTCCAAGTAAAGGTGTGATCGAGGGGGCTCAGTGTCCTTTCTGGGGAACCGCGGCCGGGTGCAAGAACCCCGGTACCACATGTGGCGCCCTGAACGTGGGGCCGGCCGTGGTTCCTGGGAAGGGCATTGTGTTCTTCTTCCTCGTTTTTGTGTTCCGCGGCAAATGTGACCGACAGCTCGCTGAAGATGCGGTCAGACACGATCGACCTGGCGGACCAGTCTCTGGTGGTGGACATCTCGGATGCTCTCAGCGAGAGGGACAAGGTCAAGTTCACTGTCCACACCAAGACGACGCTGTCGGACTTCCAGAAGCCAAAGTTCTCTGTGCTTCGGCAGCACGAGGAGTTCATCTGGCTCCATGACGCCCTGGAGGAGAGCGAGGACTACGCCGGGATGATCATTCCCCCGGCCCCTCCGCGGCCGGACTTCGACGCCTCGCGGGAGAAGCTCCAGAAGCTCGGCGAGGGCGATGGCTCCATGACCAAGGAGGAGTTCGCCAAGATGAAGCAGGAGCTCGAGGCGGACAGCTGCTGACGACTGCGCCGGACACCACCCCCGCGGAGCAAGGCCGCGGACAGGACCTTGCCACGTTTGGACCTTCTGCAAGGACCCCCGGGTCTTAGGAGGCCACCTGTGGCACCGGTCTACTGCCATCCGGGCTGAGCCGTGGGAGTCCCTCGAGAGTGCCGACGCGACCCGCGGAGCAAGGCCCGCGGACAGGACCTTGCCACGTTTGGACCTTCTGCAAGGACCCCCGGGTCTTAGGAGGCCACCTGTGGCACCGGTCTACTGGCATCCGGGCTGAGCCGTGGGAGTCCCTCGAGAGTGCCGACGACTGCAGCCGAGGGCAGCCAGCGTCGGCCTTTTCTTCGGAGGGGGGGAGAGTGTGGTAATCCGGCAATAGTGGCGGTGGACAATCCCGCGCGATGGACATGTGCCGGCGGAGGATGAAGAGGTGGCGCGAGAGGAGCGAGGATGGACATGGCGGACTCGGCTGGGCGACGTGTGTGCAGCCGGATCGGCTGAGCGGTGTACCCTGGCGTAGCGGGACTCCAAGTAAAGGTGTGATCGAGGGGGCTCAGTGTCCTTTCTGGGGAACCGCGGCCGGGTGCAAGAACCCCGGTACCACAGCACCTTCTGGAGAGTTGATTGGACCCACAGCGGCGTCCACGCGGCGCCACAAGGGGTATTGTGGCTCTGGTGCTCGTGTCCTGGCCGACTAGCCCGCTAATACAGCCCATTTATAACCGCGAACCTCACAGCCTTTGAAAGACTGCTTTTTTAAAATTAAATGTGCTTCTAGATGGCCAAACAATGTTGACACAGCTGCAATTTAAAATTTTGGAGGTTTAACACACCGAAGCTACACGTGGGCTATGAGGCAAGCCACAGTGGAAGGCACCAAATTACTTTTGACCATTTCGGAATCTTTAACATGCACTAAAACATCAACATACAAGCGTTTTCGCTTTTAGTCTCCATTTGAAAAGCAGCCACTGTGGCCAGGATTGAACCTGTGTCCTTGGGCTCAGTGGCACAATGCCTTAGTGAACCACCAGGATGGGTGACAACAGCTGCAATGACAAGCCAGCTACTACTTGAAACTACTTGAAAGGATCATTCAGCCTCCCTTTGTTGGCTCCAGCCGAAAGTGCAAATTTGCATCACTTTTTTACAGCTGCAAAATAACTAGCAAAAGGCAGAAGTTTAACACAAGTGTTTGCAGAAACTGTAACACACACAGCTAGGTAATAGCCCCCCCTGAAACAAAACAGCCCATATGTCTTAAGAAAAGATGAGCTTTGCTTTTGCAAAAATATTTTCTGTTTTGAAGTCCTACTTGTTGCCAGGGAAAAAAAAAAAGCGATGAGCATTTACCCAATAGTCAGTAATGCCTTTCATCTGTGTCCTTAAACTACGGACTGTGATTTTCACAGTATCTTCCACAGCAACGTGGCCTGTGTCCACTGACAGAAACTGATAGTGTGCCCATTCAAAGGTAATGAGGTTCAAAAATATTGCCAATGTTCCCCTTGCACATAACAAGCTTCTAAGGCTTACACAGCTCCGCCCTCCGCCTAAGACAGCTCCGCCCAACACTGCGGTCACACAGAATGAGAGCATGCACACTTTCAAGGGTACAGCAAGGACGAGCGAAAGGTTCAGGCTACAGTGAGAAGGGGCCAGCACACCTGGGCATCATCCAGAGGACGCAGGACCACAGCAGCAGCAGGAAGGTGAGCCAGGAGTGGTAGGTGATGCTCCAGGCCATCATGATGATCAGCGTGACCACGTAACTGCCCCGGGTGAGCAGCCGGAAGGCCTGCACCACCAGCAGCAGGGCCAGCTGCCGGCCCGCACCCCCCGCACGCTCGGCCTGCTGGCTGCTGCCTCCTGCGGCCGCCGTGTCCTCCTCCGCCGCTACCCCACAGCCGGGGCCCCCGGGGCCCGAGGAGGAGGCCCCGCCCGCCGTGGTGGCCTCCACAGACGACCAGGCCCCGCTGGCACTCGGCTCGGCACTGGCCGCCATGCTCTGGTACGACCGCCCCACGTGGTCGTTGTCCAGCAGCTGGGCAGGGCACAGCCACGGGCCGATCACAACGCTGCAGGGCACTGCTCACACGCCTGCTACTGAAAGTGTGGCTCGTGCAAAAACTAAAACTGTGCCCACGTCCCGCTTGTCAGACAAACTGGCATTGCGTGGTCGTCGGACTTTGTCCGCACAGATGTGTGGCAATCCATCACACCAGGCCATAGTAGTGAGAGGTTAAAGTAAACAAAGCTTCACCTTTCTCCAGCCCACACAACCACGTACACAAAAGCTGCGATTACCAACACAGTTACAAGCACCCTGCCTGCCAAACGAAGGAGGCACCAGCAACGCAGGGGTGTAGGCAAGCAAAAGCCATGCTTATACTCGCAATTTTTGGAATATCCTTGGAAAATTTATAATGCACAAATCAAACTACAATGGAAGACATTCAAAGCATGACAACATTTTACTGACCTGCATACCTGAAAGAAAAAGAAAATCTTCTGGTGCCACGGATTACCGCTGAAATACCACACCATGAAATTCAGCTTCAAGCACCCAAGAACCAACCACTGCCATCTTCACTGCATATGTGACATGCTCTCAAGGTTTTGCTTGAGAGCTTTTTCAACAGGAAGGAGATAGACAATAGGGGAGGGGGGGTTGCTCATGTGATATTGCTTCACTCCGACTTGCTGTGAAGCAGGTGAGAAAAACTTTGTCTGGATAGAAGAAACAACCAAAGTAGCAGGTAATCTGCAACTGGCAGTAAGCAAGGTTGTTGGCTATGCTTAAGCATGCCTACACCCAGACAGCCACTGCTGGCGCCACTGCCACCACACATACGCGATGTGGCATTTTCGCACTTGCCCCTGCCAAAAAAACCATGCAAGTCAACAAGCCTCCTCCGAAGGATTAGCTCAGCAGCAAGTCAGGTTACAATCACTGTAGTCCTTTGCCCACATACAAGTACAGTCAGCAACAGATTTTTCAGATTTCATGGAGATGTGGAAATGCCCAAACGATTCGGTAGCCTCAAAAATCCCCCATGGGAAAGGTCTGCTGAATTAGCCTGTTCCCAGAAAGTGGGCCACAATTACAGACCAGTCCAAAAACCAGCATAAAAGAGAAATCTGACAGGCGGCTATTTGCAACATTAAAGGGTCACTGAAGTGAGTTGTAAATGCCCCCTAATTAGCTAACCACAATACGGCCTAAAATACGCAGGCCTTACATGTATTTTTAATGATAAAAATGGGTTGGAAAGTTTGGAAAGTGCCACTTCTCTCGCACTGTCCTCCTGGCCAAATTGCTGATGTTGGCTACGCCGACACACAGGCAAGTCTGCAGGGTTAAATTTAGGAGATAGCTAGCATGTTTAGACCGCACAGCCTGTGCAAGTACAACCAAAAGTAAACTTCAATCAAGATATGGGTGACGGACATAAATTTCAGAGCATAGACATCATGAAAGCTCATTGCAAACCAGAGCGACATCATTATGGTGATTGGCACAGCAGTCACAATCAGCACTTGGTGTGCTCTCTAAGGTTTAATAGAAGATTATACGGGTTGAACTGCAAAATCTGGCTACAAATAAGACTTGGAGAAACTCCCTTCAGTGTCCCCTTAAAGCAAGAAATGTTTAAGGCTACAGTCATTTTTGAGATTGAAGTACTTGGCTCCACATTCACCCATTTGACACTCGTTAGCAACACACGACACACCCACACGGACCGCAGCACAGTGCCTCCACCAGCATCCTGCATGCTCCCGTAAAATAGTTCCTTGCACTTTGCACAGGGGAATAAATCTGGACCTCCACATCACAAAAATTCTCTGGAAAAACTCCACAATACCCAACCTGTGACGGTAGGTGTGATGATCCACTCAAAGGGGGTATATAGGATGCTAGAATTCACAAATGCACAGGAGTCTGCTGGAGGGGTGCCGTGGTACAATGCATTGTTGAAGTGGCAACTCTGGCTTACATGTTAAACAGTACTGAGAAATGGGCTAGTTTGTAATTGTTCTTTCTGCTACAGTATGACAACAGCAAAGACTAAGCTAGAGACAAGCAAAAGATGGAACACAGCACTGACTACACTGACTGTCAACTTAATTTTTATTGAGGAAACGCACACTTAATAGAAAGGGCAATTCTTTGTGCCTACGCACAGTGAATGCGCAGTACATTAAAAATCAGGCAACCTTGCCGCTCACCCAAAATCGAAGAGAGCAATCTCACTATCCAAGGAGGGTGACAGACATCTGGCTTACACACATTTTGGTTTTTGTTCATGGCAAAACTTCCATTATTTCTCTTTGCAACTTATCTGTGCCTGAACAACACTATCATTTTCTCGAAAAGAGGGCAGCATGCAGTCACTGCAGTCTTTGCAGTGTACTGTTCAATGAAAGGAGACAGGGACTCCTTTCAGATTATGCTGGTGCTCGCTCAATTTTTTGAGACACCACCCGGCCTGCCCAATTCAACCTTATGAGAGAGGTATCTTGTACACGACGTTCCGTGCACAGGTCACGGGCTTCTCCCCGTATTTGATCGACTATGCTGAATGCAGGCAGTCATTTTATACCATCACCTGCTTATGGACCACTCAACACATGCCACTCAGTGTGTTTTGTGCCAAAAAAAGCTACCTTGGTTTTGTACCAGGTTCCTACTTTCTTCAGCCAGTGCAAAAGTACATGAATATACAGTATGACGGCTATATTTCTGGATGATTCATGCTTGCCCCTCCGTTTCTCCTGTTCCTTTTTCTGCTTAAAACACTTCAGAAGCTTCTGTGCTTGCCCGCGCACTACGCACATAGGATATCCGGCTTCATCCAGCCTTTTGATTGGCCTGGAAACACTCTTTTCTGTCATGTGCAAGCAAGACTCAGTCACACCTGCTTTGATGCGATTCTTGAGATGCCTAAGCCAAAGGCATGCGGTGCCTTCACCTTTGTCTAGTTGTAGTCGCACCGTAGCAGAGTGAACCTATGTAAGCCTGCAGCAGCCCATCAAACTAAACCAGCGGTGCCCAACAATAGATGCATTGTTGGTTACCGCTTGATTCATCACGCAGCCATGTTGGTACACAACCCAAAAGATCCCTCCTCTCGTTTTCTGACCGGGCTGTAATCATGACCCCACATTTTTTAACTCTGGCCCTCCCACAATAATGCATGCTCCAAAGCCCAGTCAGTGCACATGGGGAGTGGTCATGTCTCCATCTATCCTGACGGGGCTTTAATGACACAGTCTTCACAGCTCAGCCCTTCCCAATATTGCAGCTTGGTGGCTGAAAACCAGCCCCATTACTCATGATCCCATACACCCCTTTACCACTTCTTACAGGGCCAGGGGTCAATCCCTTTCGAAATAAGTACCACGCCCACGCTCAACCTCTCATACTTGTGTTGTCATTATATCCCCTTTCGTAACCGACACCACACACATCTTAAATTCTACTTAACATATAACCACTTAATGATGTGCTGGAATGCAGTCTTAAACAGGGAAAAATAAATAAATAAATAAAAGCCTGGTGACATTAAGTGCTTAAAAAAGTTCAAAAAGAGTTTTGTGGGTAAGTCCTATACTGGGCTACAGAGCACATCGCAGTGGAGAGCTATGGATTAATCAGAACACCCCGTGTTAATGCACAGCGAAATCTCATAGGCACAGGCACTTTTGTTTTTCTCCCCATTAGAGAAACAGAAAGTTGCATCTAACAAGATGTACTTAGTGCAGTTGGACCGTGTTACACCGAATGAGGCTGCAATGAACTAGTGGATATAAAGAAGCAACGACAGCTTCCTCTTATCTTTTGTGACATTTGTGGTAGATGTGTACACTGGTTTTAATGAAGCACTAGTTAGAATCAAGAAGCCTCAGCTCCCTTTTCTGCTTTGTTAGTACTACCCCATATTACTGTACTAGTAGAACATGCCTGCTCCCACCTTTGCTTCCTATGCCACTACTACTCCACTTCAGAAGCTTCCCTAGGTTAGCTTGACTCAGCCATCAAACCTAACAGCCATGCCTACCACCTACGTTAGTAGCGAGAAATGCTATGCAAAATGCACTAGCAAATGCGACGATGCACAATTAGGATTGTACTACGTAAGAGCACAGATATCAAAGAGCATGCAAGGTATAATTCACACACATATAGTACCGGCATCATGCACGTACGTGCACCGCGGTAATCTACCACGAAGGGCTTACAACCAACCTTAGAACTGTGACTTGCTATGCAGCGTATGTCAGTTTCCAACCAACTGAGCAAAACTGTTGCAGTCCACCCATAGAGGCTTAATTTAAGAAAAATTTAGTTAGCACACAAATATGTTTGCCTTTTCTACTTTGATGAAAGCACTAACATATCAATATTAAAAAAAGATAATTCCTTGCATTGAGTTGCATTATAACCCCTTCACAATGCTTCTCTGCTAGCCTGCAAATTCTGAAGAGTTCAAGTGTTAGCTGCAGAAGAGGACACCTTTTTGTTTGGCTGTAACAAAGTTGATTGATTGATTGTAGGGTTTAACGCGCCGACGCAACGCAGGCGATGAGGCGCGCCGTAGTGGAGGGCTCCGGATTAATTTTGACCACCTGGGGATCTTTAATGTGCGCCGAAATCTCGTACACACGGGCGTTTTTGCTTTTCGCCTCCATCAGAGGCTGTAACAAAGTTATTTTCTATGCTTAAGTGCATTCAATCATGCACCTGTCCCCCCCCCCCAACCCGCCAGAAATGACTCTTAGACGACAGCCACTAAAAGCCGTGATTGAACAGGCCAAGATTTTGGTGGGAGTTTGCTCAGGACTAGCATTTCAAACAGGAACTAGTCTGTCAAGAAAAGTAGAAGTAGCTAAATACAAGACGGTTGTCACGAAAATTTATGTTATAATCAACAGACCTAGCGCTGCTCTGCTCTTCTTGGCCACAGCAGAATTCTGAAAGTGCTGCACTCTAAGTGTGTCCACGCATGTCACTAGCAAAAGGTCAGTGGACCCAGTGAACACCCCCGAGATGATGAACATGCACAATCATATTTTGTCCAATTCCCCATTAGAACTACCCAGATAAGCAGCCATGCAAGAGTAGCAGTAAGCAGCAGGGAGACCCAAAGAAAAAAAAATCATGCAGCAAGTGCAAGCAGAGGTTATGCATGACGTACTGGCTTGCAGGCATGCTTGATCAAGGCGACGTTAGCAGAGGCATAAATCAGCTCCTTCTACGGGGCAACACAATCACGCACAATGTCGCATGAACACGAATGGGACTTTCAATAGGTAAACAAAGCAGGATCATACCTTCTTCTGACACCTCTGGTAACAAGCAGGGAAAACAAGCGTTACAAGACGTCACGGGATAAAGCACGAGGTTGATTGCAAGACATTCAAAAATTTGTGAACAGGGGTGAGATCAAAGGTATTGCAAAAAAATGTCACACAAAGAAGGCATTCCCACCACGACCATCACACCAGTCAGCCTCAAAGCCTGCTAAACATATTGGTGTATCAGGTTAAAGCTTAAATCAACAAAACTAAACTTAGCTACCCGAACAAGTAACATGCCTGCATTTCTTTTTAACGCTTGTACTAGAACTATTCCGACTCTCGCCAAAATTTAAAATTAGAAATGCCACACCGATGCCGTAGAGCTGAAGTTCTCCAAAATAAATTTGAATAATAAAAAAAAAAACTGTTTCAAAGCTGGAATTATATTACTCTGCGACTTGAACACGCCATAAATATCATCACAGCCCAGCACAACCCCCTTTCACTCGTCCAGGTGTAAATCACGCCCATCACCAATGCGGCCCTGCTCCAAGGGTGACAGGTGCGAGATCCTGGCAGGAAGCCCATCAAAGAAAGGGAGACAGATGCAATCAGCTTCGTTACGTACTGGGGCCTTCTGGACGGCATCTTCATCTACCCCAGACTATCCGTGCAGGCCAATGAAAAGAGGAAACGGCATGCCCAACAGCACAGAGGGGGGAAAATGGGGAGAGAAAAAAACAGCATTAACAGAAGCATCACTGGCTGGCCTCACGCAAATGTGAGCACCATCAATGCACAACTGCAGCCACCTAATGCGACGAGCATTAATATGCAACAGGTAGTTGGGGCCAAAACGGGAATTACACTGCACCCACACAGCGCAGCTACAGGCCCTCGGTACTATAAACCACAGCTCTCAAACACCGAAACTTGAAATATAGTATTAAACACAGCTCTAACATTTAACTCGAAATATAGAAGAACAAATATTTTCACTTTGCGTACAAACTATTTAAGCTTACTATAAAGGCTCACCTCTTTTCTTTGAAAAGGTGAGCCTTTATTATCTCATTAACAAACATTTTTTCAGCCATGGCCGCAAAGAACAGCACACAATTGTCTTGAAGCATGTTACATTAATAAGGCCCCGTGGCACGCTATCTGAATAAAAAAGAAATTCTGGACAGTATTCTGTAACTGTGGCTCGGAAAGAAGATTAACTTCAGGCCAGATCCTGCGAAAATTCAGTGAGGCTTTAAGCATCGCCTGTACCAGTACAAATACAAACAGAATGAAGCCAGTACATTGCTCCTCATGTCCGCAGTTAAAGAATTTAAGCTGAAAGTTTAAGCTGCAGGGAAAAAGAAGGAAAACCAAAGGAGGTGGGAAAAGTTACTTTTTGCCATCTCATGATGACAATGAAAAGAAAAAACTTTTTCTACAAGTGGCAAACCAGGAAGAGTCACCTTGAAGCCCATTTTATCTCCCCCCACTCACCCCACCTGGTATGTTTCCTTTTCTCACAATGCAACTTTTCATGCAGCTTGTCATTTGCCCTAAGCCTTAATATTTTCCAATGAAAATAAAAGTGTTGTTACTAACACAAAAGTTAAGCTTGCACAAACTGGCAAATCGAAATTTCTTCAAATGCAAGGCACAGCTCTTTGCCAAGTGGTGCCTAATTTCCTCCTTGAAAATAAGGTCACTTGCTTGTTGGCTGGTGTACTTCACCCCGTAAGGACATGTGCCAGGCACATGTCAGATATGCTTTCTTCTGGCTACTTTTTGACATCGTCAGGCACCACAGGTAATACCTGGGCTCAAATTCTAAGAATGCCAAAAGAAGAAGTCACCCAAGTTAGGGTTCCATTATGTCGTATATTGAAACCTGCTTTATTATCTGCTACATTATTTTTTTTAATTATGGGAGCACGCCAAAGTTACACCTAGGCCTCCTAGGCGTGCCGCTGTGGAGGGCTCTGGATTAATTTTGACCACCTGGGAATTTTTCTCGGAATCTCAACACACGGGTGTTTTTGCTTTCCGTCTCCATCAGAAAAGCGGCCACTGTGGCCGGATTGAGCCTGCGTCCTTGGGCTCAGCAGCACAACGCCTTAGCCACTGAGCCACTGCGATGGGCTTATGCTATATTATTAGGCAGCTTGAAGCTTGCCTTGGTTTTTCTACATAATCCTGCTACAAGAGTTACAGCTTACAAAGAAAACGTTTTCTTTACATTTCAATACTGCCATAAGTAGTTTCGATTCAGTAACTATATAACTACTAGCTACTACTACTTACCACTACTGCATACTAACTACTACTGCCAGTGGCGTAAATCCAGAAAAATCACAAGGGGGACGCAGATCTCGCATTGGCGGCCATTTTGCTTTTATAAATATAGGTTTTAAGAAACATTCCACGCAATAGGGGGGGTCAGGGCCCCCCTGACCCCCTTCATGATTTGCACCACTGACCACTACTGCTGCTGCTACTACTACTACTACTACTACAGTAACGAATAAATGAGCCACCTGGCCCAGGCTGGGACGCTAAGTTCCGGCATGCCCAATGTGGCAAGCATAATCTTTCAAGATACCTCCCTCATATATCAGTAGAAGCACAGCAGTGCAGCAAGGCAAAGGCTTCACTCTCTATACAGGCTGCCTTCCACAATTTATGTCAGACTACTTATAACGGTAAAATATGCGTTACTTGTTCAATCTTTGCAACATAACAGCGAAGACCAAACCTTTACTGATTTGCCTTAGCAAGTGCACACTGAATTTACTAGCATAACATACCACTTCACTGTAGTTTATAACTGCCACAGGCTACTCTCTAAATCTTTTTTCAATACCCCAAGGAATAATTAGCCTACATAAACTGTGCTGACAATTTTGAAGCAGTCAGTTGCAAGAAATTTACCCAATCATTCTTGATGGCCTCAATTCAGAAAAAGAAAAGCACAAAGAATAAAAGAATAGAAGTTGAAAAAGTTCAAAAGAGGGGAGTGTCATGGAGGAAAAACTTGGGAGAGGCCATGACGCTGAAAACAGCATCTCGAAATTCTTAGCCTCTTCTGTCGGCCCCTGGATCAGACTGTCCAGCTCTTCAGCCCCGCTGTTCACCGCTCGCTGTCAAACATCGCCCCACTTCTTGCAATGTGTGGGAAGGGGCCTCTCCTAAGCTTTGCTTTTCTTCACAGACCCAGTAACAACAACTGCCCCGTCACATCAAGCCACGCATTCTGCAATCAAGTACCTTCTCATAGAAGAAGGCACACAACAAAACTGACCAAAATCAAGAACTGGGAAGTGGAAGCAGTAGAAGGGCAGCAGAGCGCCAACCTAGTTTGCAGCACTGCTGCAGTCGCAGAGCACCCGCACCAGCGATAGCTAGCGCCTGTAAATGAAGCGATACTGCAGCCCCCAGAGGGCCCAAATTATGTGGCAATACCACCTTTCGCTTACTTTCAGCTGAAGCAAAGGCAGCAGGGCAATTTGCTTCAGTTATGCCATCCCTGGAAACTGAGGAAAGAAGGAGTGCACCAGTTTTATGACAGGCAAAACTTAAAGCACTACGGCACACCATTTGAAAACTATTTTCAAGGGCGTTTTTCTTGAGACGCAACAGGCCCCTCCTCTGACCCTGCAAAGCGTTTTTGCAAAATTTATGACGCCAACTGCAACCATAGTCTAGAGGTGACTCCTGGAAACCAAGACCGAGTACTCAAAAACAAGTACAATTCTGACAGGTTATGCATGACAACGCTCGAGAATTTTGGTGGGTGCAGGCTTTGATGTGGCTAAGCAAGGTGCAAAGAAGCTTGCCACAAGAAACCTGCGAGGCCCATGCAGAGTGTGGTTGGCAGAAAAGGCAGGAGGCAAGCTCAAGCGTACCCAGCTAGTGTTGCCAAATGTTGTCATTTCAGAGAGTGGCAAGTGAGACGCTTCAAGCACTGGCGGCAAAATTTTCCCAAGCGAGTGGCCACATCAAGTGGCATCTACCTGAATGTGACCTGTGGCGGTTTCGCTTGGCATCTCGTGCCAGCAAGCACCACAGAAAAACCAGAGGCAGGGAAGCAGGGTGCAGAAGTCCCCTGGTGGGTGCTTTGAGCTGCCCTTACGAAGAAAGTTTTCTTTTCCCAGCTTTGAAGTGCAGCACTTTGGTACATGACACCTGACAAGAACTGCAGCCACTTTTTAATCTTTACCCAGTACGTGCTAACAGGATGCACACGTGCATGCCAAGATGTGCAGAAGAGCGTGACCACTGATTCTAATAGCATTGGCAGCTGCAAAAAAATAAAGACTGCCCACCAGTGTTACTCAGTGGCATAACAGCTAATAAGAATGCTCTGATTAAAAATCTGTAAGCCATTACATTTAGCACTAAAGAGCCAGTGGCACAACTAAACGAATGATAGCAAACAAGCAGCTAGGAGTCAACACATGCACTGTTTGCTCTAATGTCAGCCGCTTTACACACACGGAATTCTGTGATGCTGTAGAAAGACTAACTGCAGGAGCGTTTCAAAGGGGAATTGGCAGACAAAAGTTCTCCAGTAAAACCCTTTATGAGAAAAAAGAATGGTTAGAATTAGAAGTACACACCCTGCGCCATGAATAAGAGCTTGAAAATTGACAATGATACCCATCTGCCAAGCTCAGATGTGAAAAAGTTAAGGCCAATAAGCTTCGATATCAAAAGACAAAAGCACAGCCACATCAATGAAAAAAGTGGCAAGCAGCTGGCAGTTAGGCAAAACACAACAGCACAAAGCATGCGAGTTGTAAATATTAGCAGCAAGAGCAAAGAAATTACAAGCAGCTGGAACACTGTGGCCCAGGTTACCCCGCTCTCCTTCCTGTGCTTCCGGGAGAAGGAAACCGCCGATCGTTGGGAGCTGCGCTTGGAGTCTAGTCGAAGAACGGTGCCTCCAGGACCAGTCACAACTTGAGGGGACGCACGAGACTGGGCGAGCAAAGAAGAAAAAGGAAAACATATTTACCCCTCCATTAAAATACATATGAGGCAATGCATTACTAATGACATCGAACCAGCTCTAGGACAATAAACTGTCAAAGGTATAAAAACTATGTGCAATATATGCAATGAACACTCATACTGATTAAATTGTACATTAGAACAATGCAATAGTACGCAAGGAAACTTTCTTCATACTGACTAGTCTGTACAATAAAATATGCTTTCTCTTTTCTTTTTTCAATGCTATAATGTTTGTTCAGTGCATGTGAGGTCGGTTTTGGCAAATGTTGTTAGCAATCATTAAGTCCCATGGAAGCCAAATTAATGAGCCCATACTGTGCAGTAGCATTTGAAGATCTTGTGCAACTAAGGGTGCATTTCTCTTTGAACTTTTTAAAGCTTTCTATATATGCTAGAATCAAAACGTCAATCTCCCAATCATTATCAACAAAATCACATACCATACTTCGCATTGATTAGTGTTAGCTTTCTTTAGCAGTTTGAATAAAAGCCCAACCACATGGAGATGAAATCACACAAGGCACGCATCGGCACTGTTTGGTGGCAGTGTGCCAATACGCCGGAGAGGGCGAGAAACCATGCGAGACTAGGAAAGTCCCGTGCCAGTCACTCTGTCGATGTGTGTAGCCAGAGTTGTTTGTCCAAATTCCTTGCCATCCTTGTCAAGGTATTTTCAATTGGTTCATGAGCAGCTATTTCTGATTGCTGAACTGTCAGGGCCCTAGCTTCGTCATTAGTGTGTTTGGCCTTCTTTATTCATTACTAAATGTGTTTGCGGACCAATTCCGAAATACACAGAAATGTAATTCAAGTCACAACTGTGAAACCTGCTTGAGCATGATGAACAAGAGCAGACTTTGTTAACTTCCCTGCTACCTGATTTGGCATGGTTAACAAGGTAACTATAGATAACAAGATCTACCTTGAAGAGGTTATTTACTGACTACTTTACCAATTCAAAGAATGAAGCGTGAAGCTAAGAAAAAAATGCTCTTACAAGGTTCGGACTCCTGACCATCTATATACGGGGTGCACATTTAACCACTCTACCAATCCTGCTCACAACATACCAAGCTATGACAAACAAATTTTTTCAGGTGTGTCTAGTTTTTATCGCATTTGAGAAATTCTGGCAGTGATAGCGCTCGTCCTTGAGTACCAATCTTGCGGACGTCTTGCAATTACTGCACGCAATGTAGCTTGAGCGTTTTCGTATTGTACATCGATTGATTGTAGGATTTAACGCGCCGACGCAACTCAGGCGATGAGGCGTGCCGTAGTGGAGGGCTCCGGATTAATTTTGACTACCCGGGGATCTTTAACGTGCGCCGAAATCTCGTACACAAGGGCGTTTTTCCTTTTCACCTAAAAAAAAACTATTGTACATCCTCAGCCTCCCCGACACAAGCCAAGCTAGTGATGAATGGGATGGAAAAAATTACAATTACAAGCTTAGTCGAATTTCTCGAGGCGGTCAACTACTGGGAGAGAATAAAAATTACCGATTTGTGGGGAACAAAACAGTGCTTCAATATGCTAAAACATTCCTCAAATGTTAAAAGGGCCCTGAAAGGTGTTTTGAGCACACTAAATGAACTAGCGCAATCGTTAGATTGGGTCGTCAACGTCATCTGTGCTAAGTATTACTCTTTTACGCGCAGCGGAAAGCTCATACTTTTGTTGCAAAGTTCGTCGCTTTTTCCTCACCCTTCCCTTCGTGTTTTTGGACGCCGCCATCTTCACATGTCTACGTCATCGATTCCCAGATGTTCGTCATGAGCTAGACATCCTGCTATTGGGCGGCTTTTTCACGCACTTCCGGCAAAGAAATGAGTCGTCTGCTCAGCATCGGCTCGCTGGCTGATCTGCCAGCGGAGTGCCGGAGTGCTTGGACATTTTACGACAAACGAAACGTGTGTAAACAAACGCTTAACTGTTTGTATTGAATGCAACACGGCCATAACACGACATGGATATTCTCTTACCTGAGTATGTTTCATTAAGAAAGCGCTGAAGCCCCGTGGCACTTCTTTCGTGCAATCGCAGAGAACACCCTGAGCCGAATGCCCGGGTTCGACGCACACATTTTATTCAACTTCAAAGCAATTCAGAGATACGTTTCGAACGAACACAACGTCACAACATGCGTTGCAAGTCTGAACCGCGATTGACAGACGATGGGTTGCCTCTTCCTGCCCGTCGTAAATTCGGCACTCACCTCGCGCGCGGTTTGCGAGGACGAACAGCAAGTCCCTTAACTCTGGCGCACAAGCCGAGATGGCTTTTAGCCACGCACACTACACATACCCCATGCGAGGTTGAGTCGTACGTCGCTCGAGAAAGATAATCCAGACCATGGGAAGCACTATCCACCCGCAGAAGCACAACGTCGCATTTCATCGCGAAACAAAGGCGTCCACAACACACACACCATCGCCTCCTGTAATGCCAAACGCATCTCGCACTTCCCAATGGGAGTGAGTGGTACGCCTGCAGTGCCCACATGTCGCGAGGTGGGGCCCCAAGCTGAACCGGGATCACGGAACCGTAACTGACTTCTAGAGTGGTTTGTGCCTTGTTGCCAAGGCAACCGATGTTTGAGATTGTCAAAGAAATGGCGCTCGCTCCAGTGCTAGAAAGCTCAGAGCCGCGGCGGAACATATTTTGCCAACGTTGCCGCTCTCCACCACGCGTCGCCCCAAGCTGAACTGGTCACATGATTGAAGCGTTTTGTGCATGGGTTCTGTATCGGTTTAAAATGTCTTTTTCACATGCCGCCGGCAGGAATTACCACCGCCGCAAAATAAGACCCGGCACCAGCGGGGCCACATCTGATACGGCGCTTTTTGGATAAACAGTGCGCGGTGCATCAAAGAGAACGAGCGCACGATCCTCCCCGTGCAGCTGCGAGTTCGCCGCCGACAGCAACTGCATCAACGTACACCGCGAAAGGGCAAGGATAGGCCGCCGCACACATGCGGCCAGATTTTTCGTTCGCTTTTCCAGCCTTGAGCGGAGTGCAGGATTCATGGTGTCAACAAAACTTGCCCATAGCCATGCCCGTAGCAGACGGCAGTCTGAGCAGAGCAATAGCGGAAGTACGTCACCGCTGAGGAGCGCAGCATCATGGGAGGGAAGGCTCGCGCGCCGTCAACAGCGGAGAGTACGTTGAAAGGAGGAGGAAACGCGGTGCGACGATAATGCGCGGTTTTTGATTTACGATTTCTCGGCTAATACTCATCGCTTTAACAAAATTCTTGCGGGAGGAGATTGCTAATACATTGCTTTATTTGGTTACATGTACATCCATGCATCAGCGGAAGGTATTTCAGGACCCCTTTAAGACAGATTTGCAAAATCGGAAGCTGACATCCACTTTCTGATGCTCACACTGACTGCACCACTTCTGGAATCTGTGCCGATATCTGCTAAGTATAGACATTGGTGTACCACCTGTGAGCACTCGAGTTAATACTACATGTGGTTGGGCCTTAAAGGCCAACTGCAGTCAAAATTTCAACCTCTTAAAAACGTTATTTTCATATAGTCTGCCTAAAAAAACTAGGAAACAAAATATGAAAGCTGAAATACGGTTATCCACAGCACAAACGACCATCGAAAATCTGAGATTTTGAAACCGAAATTGAGAAGAGTGTGGTCATTACAGCCAAGCTGAAGTGACATTCCAGCCGGCGAGCGAGAGGACGCACGCGGCCGGCCGGCCACAGCAAACCGGCGCGCACGCTTAACCCTTGCCGCAGCCCTAGAAGAAGCGCGCCCAGCAGAGCTCAACCAGTTCTCCAGGCTGGCCGTAGGAAAAAGCGCAGGGCCAGCTGCAACGTCCCTTCTGCATCATGGCTGTTCGCATGATCCGCTGGCAGGTGCAGTGTCGACTGGTGCGGAGCTATTTTAAATGTTTCTAATTATTACAAATGCATTTCACAGGGCTACCAGTCATGTTACAGTTGGTATAGTGGTACGTACTGTATGTCAAAAGTAAATTTGGCTGAGACGAAATTTGAGTGCAGTTGGCCTTTAAAAGGACACTGAAGTGATTTGTAAACATTGCGGGATCACTAGTGCCAATTGTAGTCCGGAGTCCATAGGCCATGTTTCGACAACTCTGAGTGCGTTTACGCGAATTTATTTAGTAGAAAAATCAATTCGAAAATGCTTTCCTCCTCTCTGCATGCTCGCCCATTTCCTGTGGCGTTTTCGTTTGATGTCAGGAGGAGATGACTTGGCTTGACTGCGCTACTGCACGGCTCGCCGACCTTCCGACAGAGTCAGTCGACCCAGCGTTTAGACCGCCAGCCACCGACGAGTGGTCACAATTCGTTCGCTCAGTTGAAACTAAGCCACGACACATTTGTGAATGAAAGAATGTGCCTTTCTTTACTTTGTTAGTTTGTGCACTGTATCAAGCTCCGAGTCCAGGTCACTCCACACAAGCACTGCACAAGCGCTGCACAAGCGCACATGCGATGCTTCACTGACTGGTACGCTAGTAGAAAAATCTAAGGCCACTTGAAGGTGGGAGAAGTCAGCAAAGTCAATATAGGTACTAAGAAAATAAAATCAACTGACATTTTTACCGTACAGCATAAAACTAGGGAGCAGGAAGCACTTTTTTGCGCTGGGTGGACAAGCACAGTGGTCAGCAGCACGACTACGCATCTGCGAACGCTTTTCTGTCTAAGAAATGCAATTGCTAGACGTGAGATAATGTGGAAATTTGGGGGACGCTTACTGCACGAGCGCTATACAACAAATAGTCACCTAAGCTGCTTGAAATGCTAAAACTAAATAAAAGTGTAAAATGGTTATACATTAATACCTTATATTTCCAGCGCTGGCAGCGCTGGCTCATGGCCGAGTGGTCTGGAGCGTTAGGTGTTATTTTGCAAGTCACAAGTTCGAATCCCCGAGGGGATATTCTTTTTTTTTTTTTTTTTTTTTGCAAGTTCACTTTTTTGTTTTCGGCCGATGTTTTCTATACTCAGTTCACCATTTTTGGGCCGTAACATTCACTGTTCCACGAACTAGTTCACAGAACACGCACAGGCTGACACTGACGCGCGAGTTCTCGTTTGCGTGCTGTTGCCATAAGCACCGACTGCTTGCGGGCAGTGGGCACAGGCCAGAATCAACAGAGCCTTGGCCTGATGCGAACCCGCTTTTTACGATACAGGCATGAGTGAGGCAAGCTCCAAATATGGGGGAAAAGCGCGTGGCATTTGAGCGTCTGCGTGGACGCGGAGGGCGTTCATCCACTGTGTAGGCCACGGCTAGTGATTGCTACGATTTCAAGCCGTCCTGGGAGGCTTATCTGAGGCATTTTACAGCCGACAACATGGCAGAAGTGCGGTACGACGATTACCGAGATATCGAGAATGCCCATCTAACGATGCCATCGAATGTCAAGCATGTTGTTTTACAGAAACGAAACCGAAACTTGTTTGAATGCTAATCTTGCACATCGTCCAATCACGGTACATCTCCTCCCGTCGTCACAGCAGTTAATTGGTGCGGCCGCCGCAGACCACCCATGGCAGTTTTTCTTCTTTCGCGCTTTATAAAATAATTACCGACTTATCAACTGGATAAACGATGAAAAGTGTGTTAATTTGAGCCAGTCTACGCAGTGCAAGTAAAAACGGGAGCTTGACAAATTTACTTCAGTGTCCCTTTAAAGGGACACTGATGTAATTAGTAGTAACCCGCCGCGGTGGCTCAGTGGCTAAGGCATTGCGCTGCTGAGCACGAGGTCGCGGGTTCGATTCCCAGCCGCGGCAGCCGCTTTTCTGATGGAGGCGAAAAGCAAAAACGCCCGTGTGTACGAGATTTCGGCGCACGATAAAGATCCCCAGGTGATCAAAATTAATCCGGAGTCCTCCACTACGGCGCACCTCATCGTCTGCGTTGCGTCGGCACGTTAAACCCTACAATCAATCGTCGATGTAATTAGTAAACATTGCAGGATTACTAGTGCAAATTGTAGTCTGGAGTATCTAGGCCATGTTTCAACCACTCTTGCTTCATCTACGCAACTTAATTCAGTAGAAAAATCAATTCGAAAATGCTGCCCTCCTCTCTGCATCCTCCTTGCCCATTTCCTATAATGTTTCGTATAACATCAAAACAAGATGGGTAGGCTTGACTGCGCTACTGCGCGTCTCGCCGACCCTCCGACAGAATCAATTAGCCCAGCGTTTAATCGGCCGGTGGCCAGCGGGTTGTCGCAATTTGTTCGCTCAGTTGAAACTAAGCCACAGCACATTTGTGCCTCGAAGAATGTGCCTTTAGTTTGTTTGTTTGTAGACTGTACAAAGCTCCAAGTCCAAGTCGCTCCACACAGGCGCGCATGCAGCGCTTCGCTGACTGGCCCGCTAGTAGACAAATCTAAGTCCAATTGAAGGCGAGAGAAGAGTCAGGAAAGTTAACATAGGTGCTAAGAAATTAAAAATCAACCGAAAATTTTATCGTGCAGCGTAACACTAGGGTGCGGGAGGCACTTTTTGTGCTGGGTGAACCAGCAAAGCGGACAGTGTAGTACACAGCCCGCCATCGGAGAGAGGGCATGCCACCGTGAACAAGCGTGCATCCTTATGAATAAACAGACACTCTCGGTCTCGACTTCGCTGCGTGCAGACATCTCTTTCCTGCGCTCAAGCTGGCCGGCTAGCCGCCAGTGTATACTACGCCTGAAGACCGTAACAGTCAGCAGCACGACCACACAGCTGCGGACGCTTTTCTGCTTAACTCTTTCGCTACCGCGTCTATCAAAATCGATCAATTTGATCAATACTTTTGGGAGCGCCTTTTCATAGCATTCCACGCGTTTCTCGAACAAGTAAAGCTGTTTGGAGTTAGATCAGAAAATGGCCTTTCAAAATCAGTTTTGTTTTCATTTTTGCTACGTAAACGGGATTTTTGACACGCGTCACTGCTACCAACGAAAAATGCGTGCAATTCGTAATTACTCTGCACCAGCGCTTGTTTTTTGCTATCAGGGCGTGAATGGGGAACTAGCAAACGATTTTCAATTGTCAGGTTCGCGCTCTGACAGTAATAATCCCAGAAATCGGCTGAAAATGTCAAGCAGTGCCTGGTTGCAAAGCTACTTTATGATTTTAGGCAGTTTTATTGCCTTTGCGCACGTTGTTCTAAGTACTGTGGTAGTTCTACTTACCCCAGGACCATTCGCAAACAGTTTACAATAGTTTCGGTTTCGTTTCTGCATCGCGAAATTCATATTTAGCGCTACTACGCAGTTACCCAACTTCAAGGCTACCTGCCATGGCGCCTGAGCGTCCGCGACTGATCCTCGAACAAAGCACGGCGCTCCTGATTTCCCCCACCCTAACCCGATTTCTGCGATAAGAACTTCAGATGCAAGTCAAAAGATCACACCCAGTCGCCAGATATCTGTTCCGCCAAGGACAGCGCTTCAAACCGGCCTTACACTGCCAGCTGTTCGACTTCCAGTTTCGTTTCCATGTGAGGGTATATCCGGGTGTCTAATGTTGCTGCTTAGTTGAACTGTCTATTCGGACGGAGTCGCTGAGAAGTTTTTGTACTGTTTCATTTGAAAAATGTTAGGTGGGGCTGCAATAGAGGAGGCTCGTTGTGCTGATCTTTTTCATCGCGCAACTGCTACTCGGCCAAAGATCGCAGGGCACGATTCTAGCTCATCGTACCTCATTTTTGCGAGCAAGGCTACAATTGCGAGTAAGAAGATGATAATAAAGCTCAGCTTTATGTTTTGAGAGATAACTGACCGTGAACGACAAGCATCAGCCACGGCGTTCCGTTTTTAACTTCATGCATGTTTTTTTTCCGCATCGCATGCTAGTCACAAATATTGTGCTCGCTGTAAATGAAAAGTCAGCCATTGAAATGATGTTTTTACGTTATGCGGGGGCAAATTGGTGCCTCTGATAATGACAAACCGCCAGGTTTATTCCAGGAAACCACCCGAAATTGCACATTTTGAATTGGAGGTTGGGCTTCACCGCATGACACGAGCACCGTGCATGCTAACATTTTTTTTTTATATTGACAAACTGTTCCGCGCAAGTCAACATTTTTTCTAGGGCGTGTTTTTGAAATGTTTCCCTACAAAATGTATATTCTAATTTTTTCCTACTACCGGTGGTTTGATAAACAACTCCTTTTTTATCATTTTTTCGACAACTTGACAAAAATTGATTTTGATGTTTTTTTTACAACTATGATATATAAAAACCTTTAAAAAACTGGTGTTATTGGAAAGGCCGTTAAATAATCTGCATTTTGTGTTCCTGCAATTAGTGCCTAACCAATTTTTTAGCAGGAAAAAAAATGTTTTCTTGGACCCCTAAAATTAGTCAATTTTCCGGCGGTAGCGAAAGAGTTAAGGAATACAGTTGCAAGAGTTGAGATATTTGTGGAAATTTGGGGGACACTTACTGCAACAGCGCTATTCAAAAAAGTCATCTAAACTGTTTGGCATGCTAAAACTAAATAAAAATGTAAACAGGCTATACATTATATACTTTATATTTCTGCCTCTGGCAGCGCTGGCTTATGGCCGAGTGGTCTGGAGCTCTAGGTATGTTGTTTTGCAATACAAAAGTTTGAATCCCCGATAGTGCAGGTTTTTCTTTATTTCTTCTTTTTTGGGGGGGGAAATCTTTTCTAGATTGAATTAACCATTTTTGCGCTGTAATGTTCACTGCTCCCCGAGCGAGTTCGCAGAATGCGTGCAGACACAGTGCCGCACTGGCGAATTCTCGTTGGCAAGGTGTTGCCATAAGCCCATAAGCACCGACTGCTTGAGGGCACAGTCCCGAATCAGCTAACCCTTGGTGGGATACAAACACGCCTCTTACGATACAGGCACGAGCTGGGCAAGCTCCAAAGGTGGGAGAAAAGCGCATCGCATTTGAGCGTCTCCGGTGACACGGAGGGCGCTCATCCGCTGTGTATGCCTCGGCTAGTGATTGTTACGATTCCAAACTGTACTGGTAAGCTTATCTGATGAATTTTACAGCCGACAACATGGCAGAAGCATGTGGTATGCCGATTACAGAGATATCAAGAATGCTCAACCAACGATAACGATGCCAAGCATGTTGTTTCACAGAACCGAAACCAGCTTGAATTCTAATCTTGAACATCGCCCAATCACGGAGCACTTTGTATGGACACACGGCTTTAGTTGATGTGGCCGCCGCAAACAGCGCATGGTAGTTTTTCTTCTTTCGGGTTTGATAAAATAAATACCGCCTTACCGACCGTATAAACGATGAGAAGTGTGTTTATTCGAGTGAGTCTATGCAGTGCAAGCAAAAACAGGAGCTTGACAAATTCACTTCAGTGTCCCTTTAAGGCTCTACTAAAACACTCGGACATTGGATGTTAAAAGTGAGTTTTGAATTTGAATCTAATGATGACTGCAGTAATTATTTGGTTAAGACCAAACTCGTAACATTCGGATCCTAGAATAATTCAATATTCGAAGTTGTTGGACTAGTTGAGCAACGCTAAGTGATTACGAGAGATGAAGACAGACGGCAAGGAACATACACAAGAAGAGCACGAACTATCAACTGCCTAATTCACAAAATGCAAACTGTTATATATGTATTGGTGATGGTGACAAGGAAAGAAAAAAAGTAAAATACATTCCCGCGTGTTATTCTTCATGTTGAGCCATTTTCAACCAGCCTAATTTCTCTCTCCCCATGATAAAAGAAAAATAGTAAAAGCTAACTAGATATTTTTCGAAGTGAAAGATTGCATCAGCACAGCCTCAATAAGTTTATTACAGTGAGAGATTAGGCTCGTTCAAAATGACTTGGCCTGAAGGGTAACACATGGAAATACATTTTATTTTTTTTCTTTCCCTCTCCCCCTCACCAATATGTATACAGTCATGTCCACTTATAATGATACCGTTTAATATATATCGGATATAACGATGAACAGCTATGGCACCGTCAACTTTTGTATTCTTTCTATGGTAAAATATACCGCTTATTACAATGCTCCAGTGCCACGATATCCCACGATATCGGATATAACGATTGAATCCGGTTATATTGGGCACCAAAAGTGCAACAGTGATGACTTTAACGACGCTGTTGCGCAGCCTACTCGGGTAGTGTCTTCGTAGGAGGCCCAATGCGTGACACAGTCCCTCGTGGACTTTTTTTCTGCCAAGGACATTTACCTCAGCTAGGTGAAGCTTCTATAGATGCTCTTGGAAAAGATTTGCGCTAGCTTCACGCGCGGCAAACAAAGGTGACCAACTGTGGCTTCTTTTCCACAAATTAGTAGTAGTAGTACGACCTTACTGGCGTGCGAATAAAATGTTTTGAGCTCTGTTCCGTCTTTTATTTCGCAACCCGCTTATAACAATTATCAGTTATAACGATGGTATTTCCTTGGCACTTGGATATTGTTATAAGTGGACTAGACTGTATGACCGCTTGTTTATTGTGAATTAGGTAGGTAGTTGATAGTTCGTGCTTGTTCTGTGTATGTTCCCCGTCATTCATCGTCATCTCTTGTAAACACACAGCGCAGTCGAACATGAATGACCTACCATATTTTCGCTCGTATAACCCGCACCAAAACTGTGAAAGTTTCAGCGGCAAAGTATGGTGCGGATAATACCCGAGGTTTTTCCTTTAGTGCAGCTTCATGGCAATGCACGTCGTGCCGTGAAGCTCCTGCGCAGTAACACTGACTAGTCTTCTATAGCTCCAGCGAGAGCCGTGACATTGAGTGAATTGTGACCTTCGCCTTGCAATCGGTGTATTCTACTTGCTAAATATAGCTTTTTCTGCCTACATTGTATGCGATGTGTTGCTCGAGCAGTAGCTTTGGTGCAGCCTTTCCTGTATCAAAGATGCGGCAATATGCGAGGCTTTATTTATTTTCCTGCGGGCTGAAAGCAGGTGTGCGGATTATAGGCCGGGGCGGGTTGTATGCGCGGAAATACGGTAGTTGGTCCATTGTAAACTTCGAAATTTACAGCTCTAAAAAGCAAAGACAAAGGGAGATGTAAAATGACATACATATACAAATGTCTGCAAATATTTTGAGTCTCTCTGGGACTGTCTTTCAAGCACTGCAAGGTTTAAGATATATTCCGCACGATTTCCGACCTCTGAACACAGGCAGATAAGCCGTAGTAAGGTGGGGGAATGCATATGACACCTGCATTCATTAGCACAGAGAAACAATTACCTTCCGGGCATTTTTCTTCTTTTAAGGTCCATGTCAAGATGTGCGTGTCTTTACAGGGTAACAGCAAAAGCCACAATTAAAGGCTTTAGAAATAAATGAACATGCTGGTGCATTGCATATCCTATACTTGGCAGTGTCTGGTATTACCATATGGTACCAGCTAGGAATCAGCTGCTACAAAATAACCCCCCCCCCCCCACCACCACCATTGGTAAGTGCAAAAAGAGAAAAAACCAAAAGATGTAAAAAGAGTGCGGTCTTTACAGAAGCATATATGGACCCCCAGATTAAAGTAAATTAAAAACTGCATTTTGGTAACCTTAGAATTTAGGTGCAAATACAGAGACATTTTAAAAAATGTGCATTTTTCCGCCCCGGGATAGTCCTTTGAGTTTGACGCCATATTCTACTATTCAATATTCGATTCAGAATTACAACTTGTTTTTTGCTACCAGGTACTAGAAACTGTTCAAGTAAAATTGGAGCTGAACTTTGACTACCAGCCCTAAATCTACTGAGAATTCATGCTGACCCCTCTAAAATGAATGGTCTGGTAAAGTTGTACACAGCACAAAGCCATTAACACCACCTGCCCCCTTTCGTTTGTCAGGCACTTTCACCTTTACCATCCAGGCAGTTTCCTTAGGGCAGCTTGGCTTTTGGCAGCCCTGTCTAGACAGCGAAATGCCTAAGCCTAAAGCATACAAATGCCCAAACCACAGAAGATGATGATTACAGGCACAGCACCTGGTAGCTACCTAACAGCAATTTGTTAATATCTGTGCCTTTCCATACAGAAATATAACTTCTGACTGCATTTTTCCCCGATTTGGTAAGGAAGGCCATGCGGTTTTTTTTTTGTTGTTGTTTTGTAGTCTTTTTTGATTGCACAAAGGTTCGCGACAACTTTTACACTATCTCACTAAATGCGACTATGCAAGAGTGGGTTCTACGTGTGAAACCATGCTATGTTGTCTATAGGCAACACACACAAGTGCTGCGACGTTCACGAGACCAAACACGTTTCTGCTCTTCTCTGCTTCTGATTGTACTTTGCAAGTCATCCCTTGGACGCTGTTCTACAACAAACAGGGTGTTGTAGCCACTGCAGTTGCATTGGAGGCATCCCCCTTACTCCACATGCTCTCTTCGACAATGTGCCCAGTGCTTTGTTTTTCATACCGGAAGTGATTTGTGTAAAGGAGAGCCCCCCTGCATACACCAGAATGCACATCTCCACCAGCAGCGACTGCCCCAGATGGTAGTAGTGCAGAGAGAGCACATTGGCACCCAACTCACCCCCTGCTGCAGGAGTTGCAGTCGAGTCACCGTGGCAACAGTGAAGTAAAAACACAGCAGGACAAGCGGGCTGACGTACAGCGTCCAGTGCGATGATCGAAACTGCAGCACTCGCACATCTACCGTTGGGGCCAATGTTGAGTTGCAGGCAGGAATGCGCAAAGAAGGAAGCCCCACAAGCCTGCAACATGAAACGTTGGTTAACTCAACTGCACTCCCTTCCAGCAAACATGGTCAACCTCAAAGTGCCTCCATGGGCTTAAAGGTATGCCTGCCAAGTTTCAGGACACTGAATTCAAGACTACCTGCAACTGAGGGCTTGTCTTGCAGTCAAAAAGCAACACTGCTCCCTAGAACACCCTCAAATTTCAAATTGTTAGTTCAATGCACACAAGCTTCTTTTGGATCAAGGAAGAAAAGAGCGTGGTAGGCAGCCCTCATGCGGATGTGGCTTCTTTGACCCCTTGGAGACCAGAAACGTGCCAGGTATGCACAAATCATTCCATGCAAAAGAAGTCTATTTATCCTACTTAAACTAATTAAAAAAAATAAGAGCCAACTCTCCTGAAAAGAAACACTTGAGGGTGCACAATGGGGTCTTTCATAACAAATGTGAAGACACTTGGATTGCATTTTATTCTTTTTTTAGGCTATCAAATTTTATACACTTAGGATGCCATGACAACCTTACGACATGCCAGAACTGCCGCGGTTGTCATCAGTTCCCCTTCTCTAGCCCCCTGTACCCTAGACTAATGGGTGTGTACTAACAAGCAACACAGTGCACTCGTGTTGAAGTGCACCCAAGCAAAGCAGTCCCAAATTCAGTCACCGACCAATCTTTCAGATGCCCTTTCTTTAAACCTGCCTCCACTTGCTACATTGAGCCAATGTATAACAAGGACAAATTTCTAACATTTGAAACCTTTCTCGTTCCATTTTTCCACCTTTTTTCTTCAACTGCGCACTCAAGCTACCTGCAACAACAATAAACATTGCTACCACTTTGTTTTTCTGCACCTACTAGCCCGTGTTGCCTGCTTTTTATATGCCCATTCGGGGCTTCTGCTCCTGGCACCACCTGGATAGCAGATGGTGCTGACAAGGAAGTGGCTATGTGCCCGACTAACTCCAAACTGACGCAAACCCTCACAATGCTGTCGTCTGCACACAGCCAAATTGCCCGGGCGACCTCATGGCGCAGCAGCGCAACACTGCACAAAAGCAAACTTGCACTTTTTCAAACTGCCAGGTGAACAGAGTGATGTTTTTTTTCATGGAAATTCATTTCCTCAAACTGCCCCATCTTCTGGATGCTATCATGGCCCTTTTAGGGCCGAGAAAATGGGTTGGTGACTGCGCTGAAACAGATTTTTTTTTCATTTTATTTTTAATGCAAAAGCATTTTATTGCTTTGAGGCTACACGCCAGGGTCAGTATGTGCCACAAAAAGAGTGGTCTCTGGCCAATTAAAGGAGCCATGAAGAGAAAATGCAAGTTGGTTTTATTCGAAAGATTTCGTGTTTTATAGTGCCCCCAACGCTTGTCCGGATACAAACGGTGCTTTATTCACTGAGAAATTAAACAATTTAGGTTAAAATTTTCATTTTCCCGCTCAACCGTGCGTTTTCGTGGTCCCAAGTGACATCACTGAAACCGACCGCTCTGCAGCCTAGAGTACCTTCATTCACGCATCCGCCGTACAGGGTAGAGACACGTATACGCTGGCGCCGCCATTTTCGGTTGCTCGCTCGCCACCGAAGCAAGTCATTGTGTCAAAACCGCGCTAAAATTATCGCCGCAACGCGGTTTACTGAAGAAGTTTGAATCATATTGTTTGCTTCGCGTTGCTAGGTCTCGTGGGAAACGAAAAGAATAACGCGTTGAGCCCGTTGGCCCAATTGCGGCGGCACGGGACCGCTCAAAGGTTGTCTCCACCCTGTACAACGGTGTTGGTTTGTTCCCGCGTTTCTTTACGTTACAGTGAGAAAGTAATCGTTCCCTGAAACAGTGCTCGCTCGACAAATGGGGTCACGTAAGACACCGTTGCTTGCGTCAATCGGCCAGTGTCGTCTGAGACAACCCCAAGCCCCGTAGTGCTGTGCAGCAAAACCAAGCATGCTGTGCGCAGTACGAACAGCAGAACGCATCAGTACTTCTATGCTTACATGTGCTTTCGTAACTTCCACTGTTTGTCCCATCATTCTTATTGCTTTGTGAAGAATGTGCCCTAAATTTAAGCGCAAATCGCTCGTTCGTCTAGTTTGTAAGTTCTACCTAATTTGCGTCTGCTTCTGCCAGCCTCCGCCAATCGCAGAGCTTAGCCCATGTGACATCACAGGTTCTGTTGCGGGAAATGAGCTGGTGGGTCGCATGACCATTCCCGTTTTTCCTAATTATGTAGCTTATTTGAGCGAAGTTTACGTTAAAAGTGGTGTCAGTATGATTCTAACGAGACAATCTTTTGAATGAACCAAACTTGTGTTTTCTCTTCATGGCTCCTTTAAGTATTGCACATTTTTTAATTGGGAAAGGGCTGTCAGCAAAGGGTAGATGGCTATCATTAGAAGCAAACATGCAGCCCCAAATTACCCATTTTCATTGACACGCACCACGTATGCACAGTGTACTGTCCCCTTTGATTTTGCTGTCAATCCTTTAAGTCGGAAAGAGAAACCTATGATGAAGTGGTATGTGGATAGTTTGTCTGTGATGATACTGTAGAACTTCAGATTAACAACGCAACAATATAATGCCACCACATTATGCCACAACTAAAGAAATGTCTCCTCGCTGCTTTTTCATGTCTGACAAGCTACATTATATTAACTAGTCATGTTTTTGCAGCAAAATTGTAAGCGTAACTCCCCATTGGCAGTCCTGGGAAGTTACCCCTTCATGTCCTGTCCTGCAACAACGAACATCATATCAAAAGCTTATCGAAATTCCCAATAATCTGGGTGGTGTCAACCCTGCACCCATTGGGGACCCTTTTTGAAATGGAAGAATTTCACACAGGATAAGGATGTCGACTCATGAAATGGTGTCAAGGCAATCGGGCCACTCCCATGTTTGCCTCATCAAGCAAGCTCATTTTTAGGAGGGGAAATCTTTGTTGGTGTGACTGTGAGCAGGTGATCAAGTAATGTCACAAAAATGACTGCGTGTCCTTACACTCTGATGAAATCGGATGAAGTGCACACTATTCAAATTGGTGCTATAGATAACAAAAAAAAATCTTTTGCTGGGGGCTAGCCTTACTGCCGCTTTCAAGTAGACAACACATACCTTAACTTCAACAGGAGCACGCTCTATTCACTTGTTCCAGCATACAAAACCAAAGTCTCCCATCCCCTTGACACAATGGGCCATGAAGACAAAATATAGCTTTCTTTAATTTGAAAGAACTAGGCTCCCATTCCTCACTCAGCTCCATTCCAGACATGAAAGGAGTTTTTTTAACCCCAAAAATGCAAAAAGTAGAGCAAATTTTCAAATTCTGCGCCTCAGTGACGTGATATAAGCAGGAGTGACGCGAAATGGGACAGCACTAAAAACAATTGTCAGTGTGTCAACTACATGTTAGCATTCAAATGACATAAGCAGATCAGGTGGCCCACCAACAATCATCCAGTCATGTTTCTTGGCGGTACTTAAGGGCGGTGGCCGCCATTCGAACAAAGAAGAATCTGTCACGTCATAGAAAAATTGGCATTAAGTGGCTGGGGAGTTGCCACTGCTTTACGTGTTTTCTTAACCCTTTCGCTGTCACTGATGTACCCGTCCGTTTTGGTATTTCCCCTCCGTAGTGTCACTGACGTACCGGTACAATCTCCATTGTGGGTTCAAAAATTCGCGCCATGGCGCAAAGATAGTCCAGGCCATAGCGCCTAAACTGTTCCTGCCATCTGTCAAATCTTTCTAGTAGCTCATATTTTCACTCGCTAACTCTCTCAACAGTATATTGAAGAGTACGGAGTGACCAGGCCCACCTTCCGCTGCTAGGGGGCTTGATCGCTATGCGTGCTGTACTCTGTCGGGATGAGTGACCATGCGGCACGCATGCGATGACGGGAGCAAGGGTTGTTGTGCTATCCATAACGTGTTTCTAGGTTGTTATTTTTTTTTTTTTTTTTTTCATTCTGTTTCCGCATCTGCTACGGCGCGCCAGGGTAGCCCAGCGTGCCGTTGCCTCTCTAATAGACCGAAACATGACTCAATCACAGCTTTTGCTGGTTCATTTTTCTGCGTTGTGCAGGCTGCTGAAAGTGCTCCCTCTATTCGCGCGGTTACTTTTGAATGGCAGACCGCGTGGGGCCTCTGACTGCGAACACAAGCGATGGTTCTGCGATTCCGATGCAAATACGAGCCAAGCTCGGATTCGCATTCTGAGAGTTTCTCATCTGAGGAAGGAGTGAGAGTTCCACAGCGTCAGATTCTGATGTTGAAACTGCGGGGTCATCATCCCAGAAGCATAAATGGCAAACTGAAAATATCTGGAAGAAAGGCGATTTCTCACACACGCTCTTTCCTTTTGACGAGTTACGTTCCAGACACTATCAGTCAAATAAATCACTATGTTCCTTCCCTCATATTTCGGAAACCAAGCCGACACTGGGGGTGCGTCACGGCCAGAAACACCCGACAGTGAGAAGGTTAAATATCTCCATTACTTGTTAGAAGTTTGCGATAAAATTGGCGTCATTGCTATTGGGAGAACGCGATCCTTTTAATGAACCCAACTTGCCAACTTATATTTTGTCTTCATGACAAGACAAAATACAAGTTTGTTTTATTCAAAAGAGTTTGTGTTTTATAGTGCCCCCCAGTGCTTGTCCGGATACAAACGATGCTTTATTCACAGAGAAATTAATCCATTTAGGTTAAAATATTGATTTTCCCGCTAAATTGTGTGCTTTCGTGGTCCACAACGACATCACAGGAACCGACCGCTCTGCATCCGATTCCGAAGCCTTGTTTACCGTTAGTGAACCTAGATGGGCACGACCATACTGTTGCAAGCTGTTTTATGTCTTTGGTTTGTTTTTGACCGTATTTAAACCTGGCTTGTTTTAGTTCTGGGAGAAGGTAATCGTTTTGTGAAACATAGTGCTCGCTCGACAAATATGGTCAAATAAGAGACTGTGGCTGGCGTCAATCGGCTAGTGTCATCTGAGACAACCCCAAAGACCCGCAGTGCTCTGCAGCTAAACCAAGCATAGTGCGAACAGTACCAACAGCAGTACGCATCGGTACTTCGGTGTTTACGTGTACTTTCGTAACTTCCACTGCTTTTCCACCATTCTTACTGATGTAAAAAGAATGTGCGCTAAATTTAAGCGCAAATAGCTCGTTCGGTAAGCTTATAACCTCTGCCTAATTTGCATCTGCTTTTGCCGGCCTCCGCCAATCACAGAGCTGGCTGGTATAACATCATAGGTTCTGTTGCGGGTGCGGGAAATGAGCTAGTGGGCCACATGACCATTCCCTTTTTTCCTAATTATATCGCTTATTTGAGCAAAGTTTACGTTAAAAGTGGTGTCAGTTTGAATCTAACGAGGCTATCTTTTGAATGAACCAAACTTGTGTTTTGTCTTCATGGCTCCTTTAAGCTTGGAATATTTTTATAGCATGGGGATGGGTTGCGAAATCTTGTACATAGTTTCCGGCTACTAAAACACCTAAGATTAAACGACAGCCATGCACTGGCACTCAAAGCAGGTAGACACCCATTTCCAGGGAAAATTTCCTCCGGCCGGCTTCTCCGTGAGAAAAGCTTGCGCACACCTGGCTTGAATCTAGCCAAACTTGTACACCGCGCGACCAGCGCTAGAGAAGCACCAGAGGGCGCAGCAGAAGGATGACAACATGGGTGAAGAACTAGAGTAAAGCGTGCATATGATTTCATCGGCAAATGAAACGTCGACAGTTTCCATTTCAGCCACCAGATACCGCCACCACACTCCAGCCCCTGAGGAGCATGGCATTATCAACCTGTCGAAAAAGGCCATTCCTTGCACATTTGGACCACACACTAGAGACGAGAGCAAGGGGAAGAAGAAAGGCACCTGGCCTGCAGGCTGCTGGGTGGCACGAACTCCTGGATGTAGTCCAGCTGGTAGACATACAGGGCCATGAGGTGCAGGGCACTGTAGATGAGCAGCAGCGTGCGCATGACCCGGTAGAGTGTGCCCAGGGGCCGATGCATGCCCAGCGTGGTGGCCGACCACAGGAAGCACACAAAGTAGGCCAGCGAGGTCAGGGACGCGTACAGGATGCCCGACGCCGCCATCAGCACCAGCACCAGGCCTTCGCCCAGCAGCAGCACGATCGTGTGCCGCCGCCGCCGCACCCCGCCACCCACCACCCCACCACTGCTGCTGCGGGGAGTGTCCTCGGGCGTGGCTGCAAGCGCCCCTCTGCTATAGGCGCATCCCCACGGGACACTGTTCTCGCGCAACCATGCAGATACCAAGCCGTACTCACCGAGCTTTTCGCACACCACCAGGGAAAACGTCCCCACAAAGAGCACCACAAAATCGAGCCCCAGGAGGCGCAGTGCTTCTGGTGCCTTGATTCCATCTGCTCGGTGGAGACCAGTAAGCGCCAACAGCCGTTCGCGGAGGCTGCAGCTAAAGGACACAACAAAAAAGACCAAAGCATGAAATTTTACTTTAGATGAAGGTAGTACCTCTGTAAAGTTGAACGTTTATTGCAGCAGAAAGAGGCTCAAGAAGGACTTTCCCAGGTGCTGTTTAATGGCTAATTTTTTTAGCAACCTCGTATAGATAACCCTGCAAAATATGCAAGTAGCAACACTCTGCAAGCTACAAGCCATTAACGACAGCAAGTGAAAATGTTCACCACAGATCAGCTAGGTCTTCATAAACCCATGAGAAGGTATTTCTTCTTTGGAGACCCTAAAATTGCACATATCACGCAGAATGTAAGTTTTTTCAAATAATTATTTGCTGCCTACCCAACAAGCTTCGTTAGAATGTTATGATGCAGCCTATAAATAAAAATAATGACAAAGCCTAAAGGCTATGAAAACTTGTACTTTACTTAAATGTGAAGAAATGTTCACCTCTCTTCGGGACTGTGGTCTCTGCTGTAGCTCTGTGTTGAAAGCAGCACGATTTGGTAAACCACTTGGGCAACACAAAACAAAGTACTCGCCCCTACAATTGTCTTGAGGTAGTAGTTTGATCGCACTGAAATGTACAAAAACACAATAAGCGGTCATGGAACCCACTTGAATAAGAATACAGTAGCTTAGGCAAAATGTTCACCTAATAGTGTTAGCAATTCAGCCCATTCAATTCACTGTGTTAACAGTTTCGCAGCACCTTGCAACTGCAATACTGCTTGCTCTATCTAAAAGTCCTCGACGCATTTTTTGTGCCGTAGTGTTTCCCCAATATCCACCAACTAGCTCAAACTTGCACCCTACCACGTACTCAACCATTTCGTTAATCGGCATTCAGGGGCCTTCTAGGAATCGCAGATGTCAATCGAATTGCTCTCTTTGCGGCCGTAGTTTCCTTTTTGTCTGTGCGTATCTTACACACAACAGCAGTTTATCTTTCGGTTCACAAGACCACTGGTGATTTCTTTATCCCCCGAGGTGCCCCAGAAATTGTAACACACTGAAATATGGACCAGCAGGGAGGCCCACTCACACTGGGCCCTACGATTAGTGCAGCGAGATACCTCGCCTGCGGCAGCTGAAGTGGGTGGGCTTATCAGCGCAGTTTCCTGGCTAGCACTTGCAAACACCAGGCTGCCCCGGGAGATCAGAGAGGGGCCGGCCAGGCCAATTTCCGCATAGACGGCAGGCCCCGGGGGCGGCACGAACGTGCTACAAGCCCTTGCACTATCACACAAAAGGACATTTGTAATCGGGGCACAAGCCTCTGTTACAAAATGGGGTTTAGCACCTCCCCGAGGCCGTCCATGCATCAAAAATTTCAGTGACAAAATAGAAAGAAGCGGTGTCGAGGCGACTGCGTTAATCAAGAATCATTTTTAGTGAAGTTCTGAATAAAAGCACAAATGCCCTGGCACAAATCGCAAAAGCATGGCAAAATATGATACGCTATCCTGCCACAAGACTAAAACCACACGTAGGACTTTTTTTCCACTCCACAGATACGCCATTATAAAAAAAACATAACAAAATGGGGCAGGCAGATTGTTTTTTTTTTTTTGTGCTCGTGGCATTAAAAGCTACACCATGTAGCCATAGATTGCCCATTTACACAAATATGCCTCCCCCCCCCCCACCTCTATCCCCACACAACCAAAAACAGAAACAAGAAATTACAACTCGAATTAATGTCCCAGTACATGATGGAAGCTGTTCAATCAGCTTACCTGCATTTGAATTCCTGTAGGTGGGCCCAGGAACTAACGGATTGACCAACAGCAGGAGTAAGTACACAAAGGAGAAGATATTGTAGCGGAACAGCACCGCTGCAATGAGAAAAAGTTTTGTGCCCATCAAAATCAAAAATTCTCTCTGGCTCTCCAGAGCACTGGCAACAGTGCTGCCCTATTTTTTTCCACCACGAGAGCTTCTTTCCGTATATTATTTTAGTCAAGTCAGCACAACACAGAAAGCTTGCAAGTACATAAATGGCTCACATGCAAGCCGGACATGATGGCACATGGGCACGGCAAATGCTCGCAGCCTTGCAGTGCTACACTGGCCTGTATTTCCAAAACCTGCCCCTTAACAAGCAGGTAGAGGAAAATCACACTTGGCACAGATGTACACTTTTTGAGTGGAAATAAGACTAAAATAAGTTTGACGTTCAGAGAATAGTGGAAATGGCTCAATTGAAGGCTACTAATATACCTGTGACTAAAATTAGAGGGCCAAATGTAAATGTGTAAGTAAACAGGAGCTAATAGTGACAATAATAATTATTGTCCAGGGGACCTTGAGAGTGCACTGACCAACAGCGAAGACACACTGTCTCAGGGCACTTGCTGGCTTGTAGCCCAGAAACAATGGCAAAGGAGATTTGCTACGACGGACTGGCAAGGCACCTGCTCCTGGATTGATTTACTTCCAAAAGACTGCTTGTAAATACTGCGAACACTGTAGGTACACAAACCTTTCAATGCAACATGGTTATCACTTTATTACAACGCAGATTTTCAGGCCAAATACAAAGGGATGATTGTTTTGTCCGAACATACGCGAGGCTCGCTAGACCTGGCTCAGATTTATGCATTTAAATTTATTTGGCATAGTGAAGAGAAAAAGAAAGAACAAAGTACTACCATGTTTAACATAATAAAACTATCAAATAATCAACAACTATCAAACTATCAATATGTGACTATCTCTATTTTGCTTAATCATTATGCAAACACAAAATCACAATATATTAACTGCAAAGTAGAATATTTGCAGATGATAATGATACTATTATATTAATACTGTATATCATTATTATATCATTATTATTATTATAAGTGGCCATCATATGCAAAGATTCAACTTTATTGATGCAACACTTAGTGCACACTAGCCGTATCTCTATGCGTACGAAAAAGAAAAGTTAGCAGTTTAAGAAATACTGCTATTAAGGAAATTGTGTGGAATGCGCTCACAACCTAGCCCTACCACCCCTCTCTACCCGTTCCTTTCCTGAGCTGTGGGAAACACAGCTGTTGACCAGCTGTCATCTGGAGGACCAGACTCTACTGGTGACACGGGCCAAGACGGCGAAGGCAACGCATGGATACCCGGACTAGGGTTCCACTCTCACATTTGAGCTCATTAAAATGTTTTCTCTCTCTCTCCAGTTTTTACTCGCTTTTTAATGGATTTTTTCTTACACTCATGACTGCTGTTTGCATAAAAGTCTAAATGGCAATGTAACATAAATGCAGGCAGTCTGAAATCGGATCGACAGAAAACATGCACAAGCAGTGAGGGCAGCACTGTGCTCCTCCAGACAGAAGGTACAAAGAGCTGTGGCACATACCTAACAGCAAAACAACAGGGAGTACAGCTCTGAAAAGCACTTGGCAAACGGCTGCGTGGACCATTTTGAAGCTTTCACAGCAACCACGGCTTCCCAGGTCAACGGAACAATTCCTCCTGGCTCCTCAGACTTAAATTAACTGGCACTTGTTGCCTTCCAGGCCTCCTCCATCGCACACTCTGAGAAGTCCAGCACTGAAAAAAATACATAGAAGTACTGCATTAATGTCACCATCAATCGCAAGCTGCTACACAGTACTAGTTACATGTACCTTTCTTTGTTTGTCTATTGACTGTTCTGGTTGGGCCAGTGGAACCAAAGAAAGAAAATATGTATTAACTAGAAACAAAAAACAGGACATTGAGAAACGCAAACGACGACACAGCTAGTTTAGGTGTTGCTCTTGATTCCCAATGGTAGCTTTCAGGACAGCAGCAGCAGAAAAAAAAAAAATTATTAGCAACGTGCTACTATTTTAGGAGCACACAATTTAATATTTGGCTCACAAAAGGCAGGTTTTCTGCACAATGTAAAATATCTTTCAATGACGGGTACCTGGAAAATTCTGGTGCCAGCATGAAATAGCATTGTGCAGAATAGTTCTCAAAAGAGGAACATCCCAAGAGGCAGGAGAATATCAGACTGCATGAAAGCATTATGGAGCAAAGAATGGGGCCTTTGGGAGAAAAAGAAAAAAAAAAAAGCATTTGGACTGGGCGAGAGCGGTGCCCAGACGTGCAGGTCTGTGGCTGGACAGGCACTGTACAGAAACACCATTTCTCGCAGGTGTAGTATGCCTCAAAAGGGTGGGAGCAGGGGCGACAGCGTGGAGCATCAGGTGTCCTGATAAGTGCTCCAGGATGTGAAGTAAGGTGTGACCAGTTGCACAATAAGCAAGGGCTATTTCAACAGCTGAAACATCAGCTGAAATGTAGGCGCCCACTATTAACACTCAGTTTTAACAAATGTGACCACCCAATAATTTTTTTTCTTAAAGTGTACAAACAAGAAAAATTTTGCGAATAGTGGTTGCTATTTGATTCGATTCCCAGCACAGTTTTACTTGTCCAAGTAAGAGTTCGTCATGTACTCGAAAGTTGCAAATGATTAAAAAATATTTGACTATGTTGCACAACGGGTGCATTTGGATAAGCTTTCCACATAATGCTGCAACTGTGCAAGAAAGCCTAGCATGCGTAAGCCTTGCACAAAACAATTACGGTAACTCTGATGTATGTTAAATGTGAAAGCAGCTAGCATTGAATATTTATGCAAACCCAAGAAGGTCTGCTAATAATACACTGCATGAGTGAGGAACCAAAAAATGGCACCTGTTGGCTATGCTTGCTGCAATATACCTCATCATACCAGCCTCTAGCATGCCTCGCAAGCATACACACGGTATTTTTTGCAACAGCAAATGGAAAAAAAAAAAGTCCACCAGCAGACGTGCTTTGCCTCGCTAAAGGGGTGGGCACCATAACGGCCTAGATCTGCCAGTGTAGGGGGTGGGGAGGGGGAGATAAGAGTAGGCAGGTAGAAAGGGCATCTATTATTTGGAGGGATTGCTACTGGGCTGAGAGCCACCCTCTTTAGAAAAAAATGTTGGCAATCACGGTCATGGAGAAATGCCTGCTACTTAATCTTTTACCTCCACTGCTCTGTCACCATCGTAATCTCATATTTTTATGCGACTTGGCAATCACGGTCATGGAGAAATGCCTGCTACTTAATCTTTTACCTCCACTGCTCTGTCACCGTCGTAATCTCATATTTTTATGCAACTTTTTCGTACATTTTTCTTGTCAATACGAGAGCAAGCACAGAGTGAAGTCCTGACCAGAAATTGTTTTTTTTTTTTTTTCATAGCTATTTCCAGCATCTCCACACGCGTTAACACAAAGATCCTGGCAAGATGTATAAAAATTGCCCGATTGATTTGAGCCCTTTTTATTATTTGTATTACATTTGCAGTCAAAAATGCGACCTTCACACACTAGTTGAAAGCAAACTGAAAAGGCCAATTTGCAATGCAGACTTTGTATATAAATATAGAGGATAAAGGGATATGATAGCAAAGGCAAAGAAAAAATGTTTAAGTATGGGTTTTCAGCACCAAAGCTAGACTAGGGCTTTGAGGTGTGCCATAAGGAGGGCCGCCGATTAAATTGGACGACTTGGTGATCTCCACCCTTTCCCAAACTCTCAAGGCATTTTTGGTTCTCGCCTCCCCCTGAAAAACAGCTGCACCGGCCAGAAACCAAGCCTGCATCCTTGTGCTCGGCAGCAGACAATACCAGTGTTCCAGATCCACTACAGCAGGTGAAAGCAAAAGGCACAGTCGTGGTTATTCTAATTTTCCAAATAATATTTTCCTATTTTCAAAATTTCTCCACGTGCAGTACTGTTACAATTCCATTTCTTGGCATTCACTAAAAACGAGTATGGCTTCAGGCTTGCAGCTTCCCTGTCTCTTCCACAAGTGAGGGCCGTCCAGCACCCTTGCAGATAATCTTATAACCCCTCGCCCTTTTCTTTCAAACTGCAGGTTTGAAAAGACTATCCCCATAAATTCTCTACTGCACAACAGAATTGTCACTCTAGCAAAACGACTCAGCTAAAAACCCGTTTGAAGCACGGTACTCGGCATGCAGCATGGTGTGCAGGTGCAAGCCGCCAGAATTCAAACAGAGCTCCTTAAATCTGACGTTTCGTTTCCACAGTGCAGCTGGGGGGTAAGTTCACCGAGATGTTTACTTCGTGGTTGCTTTTCAATAGCAGAAAAATAACCCTTCCACCAGCAGTGCGTAAGTGCACAGAAAGCAGTTTCTTCGGCACTGTAACAGCCATGCTAATGCTGGGAATTCTTCCCATCTAGCTGCCATAGGAGCTGTGAAGGGAACAGCCTGTCCTAGCGGTAATAAAAAAATTCAAATTGGCCACAGAACTACCCCAACGTAAACTGAAAAGGCCAATTGAATAAAGTCAACATTTTTATGCCACCTTAAATGTTAACATGCCATGTATTTCAACCAAACTTATCAATATTTCTGAACTCTGAGAATCTCTAAGCTGCCATTTCCCTCTCACTACTTTCTCCACAGAGAATGGCAATTCTTTCTTTTTTCAGCTTGATTCACTTGTGGGTGTGCCATTTATTCAATCTAACCACAGGAGTGCTATTCATCCACTAATTTCCCCTTGTGGCTGACCCCCTGCGAGATGCAAAAGAAGACTGTATAATTCCTCTGGGCCTCATTTACCACACTGGGGTGAGGAATTCTTTCCTAGAAAAGCCCCACAATGATTCGGAGCTTGCACCAGAAGCAGTGTTGCTGTAAACGCAAAATCACTGCAAGAAAGGTAAAACAGTTCAAGGCACATGCAACCTTCTGGAAGTTGGTTCCACACATTACCAAATGTCAAGTTTTCAACAACTAGTGAACAACACTAGTGTTACCATCGTGCGGCACTGCTCCCACCCTTAATGATACAAATGAAATGTGCAATTGTGCTACCACTTCCTCGTGGTACATTTTATGGCTTCGCTGCAGAACAAGATTTTTTTTGTGTGTAAACAAAACTTGCTGTTTTCAAACACACAACGCTACTCATTTCTTTACATGTCTTTATGGCATGCCAGCAGGCCAGCTAGGCTCTAGCCAAGAAACAGAACAGATGGGAGGATGTGCTTGCTTACTGCAAATGCAGAAGATACAGCACTGACCGCTACACACTGTTTAATTTCAGGGTGCGGTGCCCCTACAGATGTTAGGAGGTTGTGATGACAGTTTCCCTAATGTTCTCACCCCAGCTTAGCTCCAAAGACAGTGGTCACCAAATTTCATAGTCAGTAACTAAGCCGGACGGTATTCTGGACAGGCCCGATCAGTAAAGTCCTGGCAAAATTTAAGCTAATATTGAAGCATCTGGGATACAAATTTGAAGAATCTGTCAATTTTCCCACCTGTATTTGTACTGATGCCCTACATATTTTGAGGGAGCATCAAGTACCTATAATTAATATAATATTTTGAAGTATCTTGCCCCACCGCGCTAACATGTTTACTATATCCTCATATTGCACATTCAGATTTCAGCACTCCGTAAACAAAATTGGCTGAAAGTGAAACCAAAACAGTCTCTCAAAGCTAGAGTAGAGACTGGTGCTGCAATCTGTCATTTCACGCAACTAGGTGCGAGATTGCACTCATACTAACAAACAAAATCGGCGTTTTTCAGTCCGGAGGTTTTCTATCGACGCCGCCAAAGTAAATCCTTTTCATGTGTTTAAAAATGCTGTGACACTTGATTTTCGTTTTACGAACCCATGACAGACTAAGGCATCATTCACCACCGTTATTTCTGCCTTGACTTCTCTGTTTTCTTCTTCATTTCACACATAAATTCGATGTGAAACAGGTTGCACGTCAGGACAATGTTGATTCTTTGTGACTACATTTGGCAGGACCTACTATTTTAATTTGTTCTTTCTTTCTATTTAAATTAGGGGTCTATAGGGGCGAAGCCCCTTAAAGGCTGGTGCTGTTGGCGTCTCCTGTCGTCGTCAAAGTAATCATCGTCTCATGTAGTCATGTTACTAAAACACCGGGAAACTCGTTTACACGTCACGCTGGAACGTAACGCGCACTAAAAAAACACCGGGACACTCGTTCACCTCACGCTGGAGTGCTTCGTAATGCACACTAAAAAACACCGGGACACTCGTTTATGCCTCGCGCCAGAGAGCTTCAGGCTTCAAAGACGAGACTTTTACAGCAAAGCTGCATACCTCTACCTCCCAACGGTTTCATCTCCATTGGGAAAAACACCTAGCCACCAAGAATACACTTATACTTCGCCCCTCCACAGGTTTAACGTTAATGGAGATGGAACTAGATTTTTTTTATTGTAAATAAATAATAAAAAATCTCTTGAGATGCCACCGATGCCTCTGCCCTCGAAATTCTTTAGAGGATTGCTGCAAATGGGAACAAGCAGCACCGATAACATGTTTTTTTTTTTTTGTGCTAGGCTTCCTTCCACCTGAAAACTTTCAACATCTAGGAAAAGGCCTCCTGGGTAGTCCGGTTGGACTACCCAGGAACAAACTCCTTAACTGGGCACTCATTGGTGAAGGGAATAATTTACTCGTTAACGTAGATGTTTGGTGAGCACAGCAGAGTGAGGCAAGCGTTTCTAATGATGTCAAGAAGAGGACGGACTTTCCATAGCCGATCAGCTTCTCTATCTTCATCGGAAACACCGAGGCACAAACGCACATTCACAAACACACACAACAAGCACACGACACACACACAACACACAACACAACGCAGACACAACACACACAACACACTTACACACACACACGCACACTGTCTCTGACATCATGCTTCATGGTTTTTTGACACCTTAGTCCCAGTGTGCAATATGTTGCACATCAGATAACTTTTCAACGAAACGTCACAGCAAATAAAGAATGACATCAGAATTATCTCTGCACTCCCATAAATTTAATTTTAAAAAAATCACTGGTTTTTACTATGTCATGTCTCTGTTCTCAGGAGAATATTGTGGTTTAAAAATCCCCAAAGCTCCGTTATTTCCCTTGTCTTTCAAAATTATGATTTAGCCGTCTCGGAACTTTCCTCAACAAAGGACTTTACTACCACCACCACCTCATACTTAAAATTTGATTAACAGCAGCAGCAGGATTACCCATGCATGAAATAGTTCTGAACAAGCAATTCTCATGCAGGAATATCTGCTTCACAATAATGCAGCACCCACAAAAAGCTCACATGCAGAATATCCATAGAAGCTGTTCCTTCACGTGGTTAAATCAACTTCATAACAGAATGCACACACAACAAATTACAGAGCAAACTAACATAAAAGGCATTCTGGCTCGAGTTACAAAACCAGAGTAGAGATGAGCAGGACATCTGGTACAAAGGATGGGCAACAGATGGACGACACCACGAGCGGCAACTGCCAAGGGGTGGGAAGAGAAGCCAAAGGAGGCAGAGTATCAGTAGATGGAGCAATGAAATAAAAGCACCCAATGGGTGACTTCAAGTGATGCAGGACAGAGGTTCATTTTAATGCCCACCGGTTCAAGATGAAGAGGCCACACTGCAGTTGACAGCTGATCATGGCAAATCTTTCGAATGACTTGCATTGACCTGGTTGCTTTTGCGTGAGCCACAGGCAACCCTTTGTTTTACTAACAGAGAAGCACTACTCGAAACCTTTAGAGTAGAATGGGCCATGCCTTTTTGGCTGTAGGAAGGGGCACAAGGGTTGCTATGAACAACTTTCCAAGTACCCCCCAAAGTGGACGACCCTGTGGCACAATGTAGTGGCCACAGATCTTCTGGAGCAAGAGGAACCAGGAGAAAAATTCCACCAAAGAAGGGTGAAGGTAAGCAGTCTACAGCCGATTAAACAATCAACCATTCACAGTAGAGACTATTCTAGGACATCGACCACCACAATCGACTTCGCAGAAGGCAAACAACCCCGCTTCTATCCCCTCTTTTTCACCTTCCCTCTCATCCCCTGCACACCTCCTACTCAGCAACAGCAGCAATCTGGGCTCGGGGGGGGGGGGGGAGGAGTGAGGTTGGGTGTTATTTAAGGGACTCTATTCCACCCTCCCCACTTCAACTTTTGTGAGGTCGCAGACAGTTGCAAAGGAGGAGGTTGTGTGGCGACGGGAGCCAGATCACATGCAACTAATGGGCAGCCAAGCCGAAGCTCGTTCTATGGATGCTGTTGCACTTCCAAAAAATGTAGTTAAACAATGCTGCCAGTCGGATCTGAGCAGACGCAACTAAATTAAATTTGCTACTATTAGTACAGGCCAACAAACCCTGGCCGCAGTACTCATGGGATGTCTCATTGTCTCAATATATTTTTATCTGCCTTCAGGACTCTTTTTGTGCGCAGAAAAAAAAGATTTAAAACCCATAAATAAGTGCTAATATAAACCATTTTTTTTTACAAAAAAGAACCCTTTTTTGCCAACAATAAAAATAACACAACATTTTCTTGTCAATTAAAAAGATTGTCAACAATGTTCATGTGTAAGATTTTGGGATAAGCCAGCTTGGCACAACACACTCCTCATGCTGTATAATATACGAGAGCACTTACGTAGTTGATAAGAGCACACTGTTAATACCATGCCGACAAGCAGTTCCCCACTCATTCCATAGATGACGCCGCTGTAAATCTCGACAATTGACAGTTTCTGTGCACAGCTCAGGCTGTGTGCATTTGCTGCTGTCTATCGCCTGCTAAAGATCCCACCACAGAAGTTTGCATTTTGCACGGGCTGCTTGAACTTTTACTTTTTTAATGTTTTTATCTTTGGAGATATTGTTTAGGCTTGTGAACCAAACAGCGGTTTAATTTCATTGACAATGCAAACCTGACATTAACTTCAGACTGTTACGCATAAGCAGCCGCCTGCACCGCACATAGATCTACAGAAATCTGTTTACCAGAAGAACACAGATGAAAAAATTAGGTTATATTCTTGGTAGTTGCCCAGGTTACAAACTGTAGAAATTTAAATATGTTATTTAGTTTGAAAAAATGTAAAGAAAAGACAACAACGATTACAAACTCACACGAACCATCTAATTCTACCACTACACTAATTTTAGAACGTATAAATACGTACAGCCTACTGACTACCATAATTGGCACCCAGACACAAAACGCTTCTTGCATAGTACTTCATGAAAGGGGACCAAAATTTTTTATCCTTAACGGCACTGCCAATGCAACAGGGCCCTGTCAAGCTGGCAAAAGGTGCATTAGCCAATGGCTGCTAGAAATACACACGCAAGATAGTGCGAGGGTGACGGGAATGATGCGGAATTTGTACCTAGAATACCTACCCTGTGATGCCCTCAGGTGATAGATAATTCAGCCTATGTTACAGAGTGCCACTTGCATCGCTTTAGACTTCTGTGCCGGCATCACACTGTAGCAATGAAGGCAAAATGTGCCTTGACTGCGGCAGCAGGTGGAGACACGGCGACTGAGAACACACTCTCTCCGAGCAGGCTTTTTGTTTCCTCATTTTGACTTTAATTTGGCAGATGGCGCATAGCATTCGCTGGCAGCCAAGGGTAGCAGGAGAGAACAAAAGCATGAGCTCAGGGTGGGTGGTGGAGGGACAAAGTGGAGGCAGAGAGCACAGCTGAACGCCGAGAGTCAGCGCATTAATGCCAGTGTGGCAATGAGGGTGCAGAGGGAAAGCACAGCTGGGAGGCAGAGTGGGTGCTCCTGCTTATTCATGCTCCACGAGCTTCCTGCTTCGGTTACTCTCTCAGCAACATCCTGTTGAACCGACAGACCATTTCATCCATGGAGACACACAAACCATAAACAACACACACTGGCAGGCATCGTGTTTATGTATCCATTTCCTTTCCTAGCTGTGCTCCGCATGCATCAGCTCAAGAACAACACAGAGTGCAATGACGAAGGTACCGGTGCACGTCACTGCAACAAAAACTGACCTGACACAGCCTCCTTCCGATTAGAGCAGAAAAAAAGCACAGGTACAGTGGGAAAAAAAGAAAAATGTTAACACCATTCTGAAATGACGAAAGTAACCCAGAAACGTTAAAACAAGTGCCCTAAGATTAAAAATGCACATCTTATCGACCCCCGAGCTGAGAAATCAGCAAATGCAAAGCAATGTACAAGACTTCATGCCTGACATAAAGAGAAGCAGCAGCAAAAAAGAAAAACGTGTTAGGCAATGGGAGCCCAGGAGAAAGAAGAGAGGAGAAGTGAAAGGAACGCAGCAGAACCAGCTGGTGCACACATCTTTTCACAATAATTCCCTCCCCCTTGCACCCTCCACTCTCTACATTAAAGGGACTTCACAAATTTTCTCATGAAGACAAATAACAAGTGAATTTAATCAGTGATGATGAAAAGTTGCCCAGTGAAATAGCTGCAAACCACAATGTTTGCTTTACGCACTACATGCAGACAAAAGACTCCAATTGAAGCAAATGTTGGTAGTACCATGGTCAAGCAGCAAATCTGTATCGTTAAAATTCATCAGTAGTTGATTAGTAAGCAACTTAGAAAACAGCAGTGATAAATTCTACTGAAACAGTTGTATGCATAAGATATGTCCACGCAGCAGAACAGATGTACTGGAATGAGAAGAGCTACAAGCAATTATCTTTATTGATTCATTTTGTACGTGCTGCATGGATGATTATTGACACGAAGGTGTTGCCTCTAGTACAGCAACTTTTCCTTGACATAATGAGGCTGCTAATTTGTTCTAAGCAAATTGTTGTACCAATTATTTCAGCAATACTTAAAAAGGAAAAATTAAATTTTATGTGAAATTTTTCTGCCCCTCGTATGAGTGCTGTGGAACAAGTGGCAGGACCATGACCCTGAAGGTTCAGCGTCTACTGTTACGAAGAAATACTTTGCATCACAACAATGTGCACTCAATCTGTTCATTTAATTTGGCTGATATTTTTTTATTATTATTTCCCTACCCATCAGAAACATGGAAACAAATTCCAGCCTCAAGCCCGCTCCGCATTCAAAAAGTCCACACACAAAATACACAAGCACAAATGTTATACTTAAGTCTTTTTTTGACATTTATTACTGCTAGCATGTGATTAATATCTACTTGGCTGACACGATGCTCCAAAAAATTGTTTATTTCTTTACTGATAGAGAAGCTAAAGCAATGAAAACCAGCAATGAGATATTAATACATTCATTGAATGCTGTTTCGCTTTAAACAATTTTACAGAGTACGATTACGAGTCCAAGACCTCAAAGAGTTTAAAAATATGGATGCCCCTAAAACATTTTCATTAGCCAAAGTTTCACAACAGCCGCATGGGTCTACTATACAAGCACTAGGCCATATGGTACACGAGCATAAAAACGTTTTACTACTTTTGCCATACGCCCTTATAAACACGCACGACAATGGGGGTTATATTTGGCTCATCTCAAAGCAGTGAAAAATAAGCTCACAACTGTTCTCACAAGAGCTAAAGAAATTTGGATGAATGGACCTTTTCGCACCTTACAAGCTGGTTTTAAGGACATCAACGCTATCAACTGCTGTCCGTGAATATTGATATTGCACCAAGGCAGATCCAACAAGACCTTAAACTTTACAAATGAGGTGCTGTATACACAAAAGTGTGGTGCTAGATGCAGGAACCTGTGTAAACAAAGCACGGCCTTCCCGGTACAGTATGTGCTAATAAATGGAAAGTTAAAATAGGTGCAGCCACGGCATTTGTTACCAGGACAGGTGCTATAAGAAGCACTCAGTGATACACTGACGTTATTAAAGAAAAACTATGGACCGTCCAGGCTAACAAAAATGACAAGCTAATACATAAAATGCCAGTTTAAAAAATGAATACTCTCAGCTTGACACTCCGGCAAAAGAGGAGGCACCTCCCCTAGAGAAAGTCGTGCACAGGTGCCAATCTTTCGTAGGGCATAACCGTAGTAACTCCAGCGGCGCCCTGCCAAACTGAGCCTGAACCTTACAGGGTACGCAGCATCAGCGTGCGCACGCTCCTCTCTCAGCACAGTAGCGTGAGGTCAGCTGCGGCACAGCTGATGACCCAATGCCATGTGACCACTGGGCAATGCACTGCTGTCGGTTAACAAAGACACCGTCACGCCACAAAGCTGGTCCGAGCTACTCAGACACGTTCACTCGCAAACATTAAACATGCACGAACGTCCGAGTCATTACTGCCCTGCGCGACTATCGATCCAGTCAAAAAGACCGAAAGTCCCGACCAGACTATGCATTAGGCAGCTCCTTGCGTGCTGGTTGCACGAGTGGTGTCCCATAGTACAGACGACAGTTCGTCCTTTCCCCACCAAAGTTTCCTATCCCCATAAAGTGCAGCTTGGTGCATGCTCAAAACAGGGGCTATTATTATACGAGAATTTTAACAGCTGACTTACACAGCAGCCCCATCAAGATGCCGTCACGGGATCTTCCTGCTCGTCCATCACCGCTAGCTTGTGGGAGGCGGAATCCGTGAAGCCACCTTCCTTCGCACACCGAACGCACAGTAACGCCACAGAACAGGGAGGATTTTGTAACGCACGGTCTAGTTTCTGCTCCTACATTCGCCCACTGCAAGCGCATCACTTGCCAGTCTACGATGCACTACGCTACGCCCTCTGCATGGCTCCAACCCCAGTCAGGTGTCCGCTACTATCGCTACTATCACGTCAGGCGCCTGCTCAGCTGAGCAGCGGTGTTTCCGAACTTCGTTCCGCTACTGAAGTTTACAACGTTTACGGATCTAAATGTATGCCGTGACCACCTAACTTCATATTCATGTCATAGAAGTGTTAGTACGTCACACTGGTCACACCTCGTACCAAAGTTGGTTACAAAACAATTCCGTCGCAAAATACTTGGCGCTCTCATCGCAAGCGATTCAACATTGTTGGTGCAGTTTGGCGCGTAAATGAAATCTCGGTTTCTTTTCTGGAGTGGGCTCGGCTCTCCTGCGTCTGCAGGAAACGCGCGGAGAGGGCCTATGAATCCGTGGATACAACGGCTATTTCCAGCCCTGCATACAGCATAAACTCCCTGGGCAAGACTCGCATAATTGTTCAGGCGCACTGCGCAGGCGTTCGTCGACAACGACATATCCACACCGGTTCGACACCCAGGAATTTATACCCCCCCCCCCCAGCACCCCCGCCCCCCAAAAGTATTTCCACACCCTCCCAAAATCTAAATTCTGGACAAACCCCTGTCGACACCTCTGCTGCCTCTGCCTTTTTCGACTCTCTGCAGGAGGTTGTAGCAGTGGGGGGCATCATTCCGTCTTGCTCACAGTAGCTCGTGGCGGTTTCCTACCACGCAAAGCATGCCACCATTGGCTACCGCCAAGGGAGACGACCCTCTCCGCCATAGAGTTATTACTACTGCTCTCCGCAGCACCAGCACTACCTGTGGATTCGCCGACTAGACAGCACACCCAGCAGATGACAGCACACCCAGCCTGGGGTTATACCACTGAGAACAGCAGGGGAACAGCATGCACTTTTAGATGCGACGCTGAGAGGAGCATCTCTTGCCGGCGGCCCTGTCCTGCGTGCGTGCGTGCGTCGGCGTCCGCGTCCGCACAGCTGCGTCTCTCCTCCGCTCACCCCCTCTGCTCTCTCCGATAGCGAACGCTATCGGAGAGAGCGACGACATATTATTGGCGGTGATGATGATGATGATGATGATGATGATGTGGCTATCCCCTTTGTATCGGGTGGGCACAGTTTTTGCACCCTAGCCGTCGCTGCAAACTATATCTACAGGAAGGAGATTATCAGAGGGAAGGATAGGCATGGCATAGGGCAGGCACTGTCTGCACGAATAACGGGGGTTCCCTATGAGTCAGTGTCACCATGTGCAGCACCTTTGTCTCTGGGCCCTGGTTGCCGGGTCCGCCACCACCACTGGCGCAGTCTCTCCTTCGACGTCGTCACCAACGTGCATCTGGTGTCGCAGGTCTCGAGTCCCAACGCTTGCGGTAGAGTGGTGCCCTCTGGGTGGGTTGGCGACAACACAGCACTCATAGGTCGGCGTACTCACTCGTGAGTACACTCATCTGTACTCATTTGTACTCAAACTCACGAGTGAGTACGATGATGAGTGATCACACACCCAGAAAAAACAGTGAGTACGATGACGAGTGAGTACCGGGGTAAGTCCACTACTCGTGAGTACAGTACTCATGAGTACACTACTCATGAGTATGAGTACTCATGAGTACAGTATTCATGAGTATGAGTACTCATGAGTTTGAGTACTAATGAGTATGAGTACTCATGAGTACACAGTACTCATGAGTACAGTACTCATGAGTACACAGTACTCATGAGTACACAGTACTCATGAGTATACAGTACTCATGAGTACACAGTACTCATGAATACACAGTGCTCATGAGTATACAGTACTCATGAGTACACAGTACTCATGAGTATACAGTACTCATGAGTACACAGCACTCATGAGTACAATACTCATGAATACTAGGTCTCTTTTTTTTGCCTGCTCCGAGCAGCTCTGAGCAGTTCCAAGCAGCCCAAAGCTGCTCCCGCCATAGATGTTCTATGGGCAAATAAAATACGGAGCTGCTTGGAGCTGCTCAAAGCTGCTTTGAGCAGGCAAAAAAAAGAGACCAACTGTGTAATCATGAGTACTGTGTATTCATGAGTATATGCACTCCTGAGTACAGTGGGGCAAACAAGTTTTATCACGAGCTCAAGTCCGGACGCGCGTGTACGAGTCGCAAACATTTAGCGGTGCCACTGTGCAGCTTAACTGTCAAGGATGGTAAAATTAGGCAACGAAAACTGCACCTCCCTCCTTTCCCGGTCCCTGTTTGGCGCTGTAAGCGTTTTTCGGCGGTCGCTCGCAAAGGGGTCACGGTGAAGAGGGAATAAGGAGGGGGTGAGGGCCCGGCGGGAAACGCGGCCGCAGTTGCTCTTCTCTGATGGGACTTGTTGACTGCCGCAGTTGTTTTTGTTGCCGCGGCCTGTGAACGCGTGGCGGCTTCATTGCGCTTGCTCCCTTCCAATTGTTTTAGGGGAGAGGCGGTGGAGGCTGCTAACAACGCACGAACTAGGCGTACTGAAGTCCCTCTTTTTCGGTCTTCAGAAGTTTCCGTAGACGTATGTCACGCTGTGTAGTCGTTTCGTGAGCCGAACCGCTCATTTCAACTGTCGCAGTTAATTTACGTAACTCGCGTCAAACCGACTGCGTGGTTTGTAACGTTCGCTGTGCGTATTCAAGCGACAGTTTGGCTGATGTACGTGCGCCCATATGATTTTATTAGGCTCCCGTTTTGAAACATTTTGCTCAGGTTCGCTAGTAATGTGGTCTCGTGTAGTGCCATTTACAAGTGCCTCACCGTGCACTACGGCGTGCAGGCGCGGTGGTGGAATTTGCCTCAGAGAGAGGATTAATATCATAGCGCCTTAAGCCCACCGAGCGCTGAGGACGGCATACCTGGAGGACCTCCCCCAAGCGTACACTCCCCTAGGTAAGCCCAGGGCACCGGGGCGGGGGTCGCTTGTACCCTGATCAACCGGTGGGTATCCGGCGGTGGGGTTCGAACCCCCACCTCCCGCAGCCGAGACGGGTGCCCTAACCACTTGGCCACGGCTGCGGTATTTTGCCTCAGTAATGGAAATAAAATATCCGAGTACACCTAAGCACGTTTGTGAGTTCTGAATCATCGGACATCATAATATCCAGTTCAACACGTGCGGCGCCTTGTTTAGCCTCGCATATTTCGTCGAAGAGCTCTGTCATCTTGCCGCTGGAGGAGCGTTTTGCTTTCGAATGGCTTTACTTTCGAGTGGCAACCCGATTCGCCGCTTCTCGTTTATGCCACTGAGTAATGAGGGCGCTGACGATGATGGCGAATTTCGGTGGTTGTTATTCCCCTACCTTCACTACTGTTTACAGGCGGGGCGACCACCCCTCGCTTGCAACTATCGCCGAGTTTAAGCTCGCACTGTGAGAGGCCTCGAGAAGGAATTGTTTCGAATTGATGGACGCCACCGCCAGACGCCGCTTAAGCTCGCTTAAAGGGGCACTGACACAAAATTTTGAAGGCGAGATAACTTCGGAGATAGATTGGTGGGAACACATATACATCATCTGCAAAATATCAGCGGCGAATACAGCCTAGAACATATTTAAAATCAATTTTAAAGTGTGCGAAATGCAACCGAGCAGCCAGCAGAGGACCACGCGCAATCGACATCCCGAGGATATCGTGTAAATAAACAACATCTAAACACGTCACGAGTTTGTGTTTGCCGCTTCCGCACTGCCGGCGTTTTTCGCCGGGCTCGCCCGGCTCGCCGCTCCAATCGGAGGGCCGGAGGGCGGAGCTTCTGCTCTCGAGAACGAACGACCCGATCGTTGGCGGCGGAGGCGCCGTGATTTCGTCAGCTCATCGGGCAGCTCGCCGCGACCAAAGTTCTACAGCGATTCCAGGCGCTCTGTTTCTATTACTGTTTATTACCATTGGATGCGAAAACGCGCCGGAGGCACGAAAAGCTCACTGAGCTAGCCGCACGGTCGCTGTGCAGGCGGCGGCCACGGCCGCGAAGTGGCCCAGGCCGGCGGAGGTAGCCCGAGTGATAGCTTGTTACCGCTGCAGGAAATTGTCCCCAAGTCTCGACCATGGTGGCTTACATGAGAAAGGAGTTAATGATGCGATGGCGGGTTGCATTAAAAATTGTCATCTGCACCGCTTACGAGAGCGGCACTCGAATATCCGCCGCAGTGCTAAGCCGAACACATCTGTAGGCGGACCTGTAGGCAGACCGGCCGGCTGCTCCCAGCGCGCGTCTTGCCACCCACCGTCTCGAGCGTCGCGCGTCGTTCTTTAGCCGCGGTAGCATTTGCACTCGCAGCGCCTGCGTCACATCCACGGTCGCTTTTTAATTAAGCGCCTCACGAGATCAGTACGTGGGGGCATTTGCAGGAACTGCCGTCGATGCGGATTCGACAGTGCTACGGCGGCTCTGCTCTGTGATATCCCTCCGACGGTCACGTGGTCAGCTTTGTTCACACAAAATCCACAAAATCCATCGTTTCGCGGCACTCGCTGAAACCGAAACTGCGACTGGCCGCATTGAAAATGCCTCTAATTAAACAACCGCCGCACGCTGAAGCAAATGAGGTTTCTACAGGTTATAAGTACCTAGGTCACTAGCTACTTATCGCAACAAAAAAAACAAGATGCAAAATTTTTGTGTCAGTGCCCCTTTAAGGTCGCATCTTGGAACGTCTCGTAAAACATGTAGATTGCACATAGTACGACGTCACCGCACTTTTTGATTGATCGCTGTCAGCTTCATCCGCGTTGCTCGAGATAAGAGCTGCAGATTTCCACTGTGCAACCAACCCACCAACACGGCAATACAGTGACGTCAGTGCAAGCTATCACGTCTCCGAAAAACGCGTCTACAAACTTTGTCCTCGAGTACACAAAGCACGGCAGAGCAGTTCTACGCTGCTGTACCGGCACCAACTGAGTGCCCTGCGGCCCTCGACTGCGACCGATACCCTCTCCACCCCCCCCCCCCCCGAACACACACACACACACACTGTTGGAACTGGGCCATTCTAGCTCAGTCACCACTGTTCGATTCACTTCACTGTATTTCCTTAAAGACCCCACAGAGGGGTGTTACATAAGGGGCGCGTTGTACAACATAGATACAAAAGCCACAGGTTAACAATACAGATGCATAGATGTTGCGACGTTGCCCTGCTCAGTCCGCCATCGACGCGGCGCAGAGGAGAGCGATGAAGTTGTCGAGCCGACGGTGATTTTAAGCTGCATTCATATACAATATATACAAAGCTAGCAAGAGCGTTACATGGCTCGCACAAAGGCACTTCTCAACTCAGTGACTCCGATGAAATGCCGCCGCACAGCCGCTGCTTCAGAGCTGGTTTTATACCCCCGGGGTTCCGCCGCAGCCGCGTGCAGTTCGAATCTTTCCAATCAGGACTATCACTGGCCGCAGTTTGAATCCGGCGAATGCAGGCGAAGTGATTGCGTCAGCCGAGCCACGAATGGGAAAGGGGAGGCGACTCAGCGGCGCCGTCTCCAGAGTTGTTGTTGTTGTAGTCCTTTATTAGGCGAGGGAAGGCCATGCGGCCAAAATAGGGGTAGGGGAAGGAGGGGAAGGGAGGAGTAGCCCAGCTAAAAAGATGATACACCTCCCCTGGTTGACAACGCGTCGCCCTCCTTCCTCTGCCCTCGCCTTCAACTTGATCACGGTCTCCAGAGTCTACTCGTCGCTGCGTGTCTTTTGCGGGCCGGTCGTCCCAAGCATGATTTGGTGCGGCCGTCTCGATGGGAAAAGGAGAGTAGACTCGGCGGCCCCGTGTGCCGCCAGTTGCAGCACGTCTGCTGCGGGCTGGCTGACCGAGGCGCGAATCGGGCCCACCGTCGGCGCGTCACCAGGTGCAGCAAATTTGCAGCAAATGGGTGCTCTGGGTAACCGCACACACACGAATAGAAAAATTAGTAAGATCAGACCTGTGTGGGTTTTGGCCTAGCTGTTAACGGAAATAGACACAACGACGCGTAGCGCCCGTCCTGTCCCTTTTTCGCGGCGGGACCTCACTCTTTGGCTTTTCGCGCGCTAGCCGGTTTTCACCTTTCTGTTTATCTCTTAATTTGCGGGCTGGCGGCGGTTGCGAGGGGTACGGTTGCGCAATATTCGCAGAATTCGGAACAGCGGCGGCAGCGTCTCTTTCCAGATGGTTTTAAAGACGATAGTGTTTCTTTGGCCACTTGAGCGCGACAGTGTTGGCCTGTCAGTCTGTCTGTCTGTGTCCGTCATAAAGATAATTCATTATTGCAACTTAATATCACGCCCCGCTGTACACATGGGAGCTACTGGGGTCGCCGTTAAGTAGCTTCATGTACATAATACGCCCTCTCTAGAACTGGCCAACTGCCCCGCGATTCAGCTGCGATTCAGCCCCCGATTCAGAACGAGAGTGCGTACGTCCCGTTTCGCTCTCTCCGCGTACGTGCCTTCGCGCAGTGGGAAGCCCTATGACAATGCACCGTGTAAGACGTTTTCTTCTCGGGCTCCTCTGTCCTGATGTATATGTAATCTCAGTATTTCTAATTAGTTAGACATTTTATTTTTTTCTGTTTAGCCTTTCATTCGAGCCACGACCTAGCTAAGATGTTGCAGTCGACAGGATCATGATTTAAGGCCACGGGAGGACGAACGGACGAACCACCTGGACGGACCGCACCACGACTACGAGAGTGCAGCACGCAGACATGGGGCACCGACGCACTCCACGCCAGCGGTGTTCGACACAGTGCTGACTTCAACGGAACGCTACGTCCTATGCTCTACGACGAAACAGCAGTTCGTGAGCGCACTACGATTACAAGGTCTACCATGCTCTGGCCGTAAGGACGACATCATCTTGCGTCTTCTAGAGGACAAGGAAGAACGTCGCCATCTCTCCAAACGAACGAATGTGCCAACGCTACTTCAGGCTGCCTCCGACAACAAACGGCAGGGGACCCTGCAAGCGGCGCTGTTTGAGAGCAGAAGGCGGCGTGATGAACGAGAAAGTTTTCTGAGACAACTGGCGATAGTCGGCCGCCCGTTTTCCACCGTGCCTGGACTGCACGAGATCTGAGCACAGGCAGAATGCACAACGCACGCACATGAACGAGACGACGCATGCAAAATTGTAATTGCGTGCTCACCGGACCTTTCCCAGGTAATCGCCACGATTACGGAGACGCATCGAAGGTCAGTGCATTTCTGGCGAGATTACGAACACACGTTGCTCTGCTACATCGCCCACGAGCTACATCGCCCACGCGCTGATCATTCCAGCAACGAGCAACGAGACGCGCAACGTACGCAGGGCGCACGAGCCAGAAGGCACCACGTTCCTGGCACCCGCTCTTCCGCTACAGACGTACACGAACGGAACGCTGAGAGCAGGGAACGCAACGGAGCCGGTACGTACATTTTCCGCACGTGCACTCCCGGCGCGGGTCCACGCAACCAACAACATCGCATCCGGATTGGTAGATATGGCCACGACAAGCGAGCAAGACGCACGGCGCCCGAAATGCACCATACGTGGCGAACGACCGCACCCCAATTATAGGGGAGTTTCCTAGATAAAACGAGACGCACAGCGCACGAAACGCACCAGAAGTGACGAACGACATCCAACTTGAACCAGTGGAGCTGACCACGGAGAACGAAATGCACAACGCACGGAACGCCACCAAGCCGCAGCACACACGGAGGAGACTGCTGTTCGCGACATCCTCCGCTCCCACTGCAGGTGCTATCCTGACTTGGCCAGCGAATGTTACAACCGCAGAAATCACCTGGCCACAAGCAACAAAAGACCCAGCGCACGCGGTTCAACCCTACCGGAAAGTACGAGCTCTCCGACACCCGCGGCTCCCGCCCGAGTCCAGCGGACGAACGACATGACATTCGTGCAAGTAGGTCCGTCAACGAGCAACGACACGGCCAGCGCATGCGGCATGTCCGAGCCAGAATTAACAAGATCACCGGCACCCGCGCTCCGATCGAGACTCACAAGACAAACACCATTTCGTACAAGAGGACGCAACCGCGAGCAAGCGTACTCGCGATAAACGGATCCTGCTTGTATGGGAGACATAGCGATTATAGCATTCTCGAAACAACGGGCAAAAGACGAGGTCTTGAGCCACGACACGGACACGGTAAGAACGGCAACGAATGAACCCGATCCAGACGAAGCATCGAATGCCCTGACGATGAAGCCACGCTTGCGACGCCGAGGAATGTGGGACCGAACGGACGGCACGAACTACGCCCGCTTCCCCACCACAACCGTTTCACTTCCGAAACAACCACGGCGACTGCGAGCACGGAGCCGCAACGACTTTGACCGATCAGCCATGTCACCCTACGAAAACGCCCCGCTACCGCACACTAAACGAAAAGCCAAACGGCTCCCGCACCATACGCAACGCACGCGTCAATTCAAGCAACGTCCTCAACGCGCCGAACCATGCCGTCCCTACACAGCGCAGCTCGCCACCGGACAAACCAGACGTCTACGCCCCCACATGCATCAAGCACGCGACGAGCTACACGAACACAATCGCCGATGGAAGCGGCGCAATCAACGCAACGCCGTAAACACTGTCAAGTTCAGGTCTGACGAAGTGAATCCCACGGCACACACACAATGAAAATCAAGTAGATTTGAAATTCACCGAAACTCAACGAGACGAACACCCTCTTAACGAAGTTTCTAGTATCTGGAACAACAAAAAACAAACGCCAGCATCGAGCATCTGTGAACAAGCGGACAGTGATCTGGATACGAACGGAAGTCAATCTACGCGAACGCTTCATTGTGCCTGGGGGCAGGCGCATTTCGGATTCAGAGCAGGATTAGGATACGTATCAGCGCGCCCGGAAACGAAAACGGACGACAAAAGCTGCCACCCGAAGACACGCAGAAAAACGCAGTTTACGGCCTAGGCCGCACCGACAAGCCCCGAGCTCCCCTGAGCCCGACCCGGCCTGAGAACAAGACGAGACGCCAGGCGCAACGCGAGTGCTTACGTCCCGTTTCGCTTTCTCACATGTACAGTGTACTTGCCTTCGCACAGTAAGTCGCCCAACGACAGTGCACCATGTCAGACGTTTCCTTCCTCTGTCCTGATTTATATGTAACCTGTGTTTTTCTAATCAATTAAACAATTTATTTTTTCTACTTACTTTCATTCGAGCTACGACCTAGCTAACAGTGCAGATAAGTTGATTATTCGTGAGTAATACAAACTGAGTACTCATGAGTACTGATTGAGTACTCATGAGTGCAGAATGAGAGTACTCATGAGTGCAGAATGAGTAGTACTCGTGAGTGCAGAATGAGTAGTACTCGCGAGTGCAGAATGAGTATTACTCATGAGTAGTACTCATGAGCAGTAGTACTCATGAATACAGAGTGAGTACTCATGAGTGCAGATTCAGTACTCATGAGTACAGACTCAGTACGAATACTCGTGAGGACAAATGAGTTTGAGTACAAGTGAGTATACTCATGAGTACAGATTCAGTACTCATGAGTACAGATTGAGTACGAATACTCGTGAGGACAAATGAGTTTGAGTTCAAGTGAGTACGATTACAAATGAGTATTTGATGAGTGAGTACGAGTGATTTTGTGACCAGACGAACTTTTTGAGTCTGAGTTTGATTGAGTACAGCGTAAATAAAAAAAATGTGATTGAGTTTGAGTGAGTTCTTTCTGTTTTGCCGACCTATGCAGCACACTGGGTGATCACGTGCTCCGCACTCTCCTGTGCTTCCCCGCAGGCTCGGCAGATGGCACTTTGCACTGCTGGGGATTAGAGTTCCTGTATATGCTCCCTGCTCCCGTTGGGAGCATATACAGGAACTCTACTGGGGATGAGTCGAAGCGCTGACGGTAGAGGAGGGTGCGGAGTGCTCCCGCGCGTGCCTCGAAGAGCAGTGCACTCCCAGTGTCGTTGTCGTAGAACAATTCCGCTGCTGGGGTGGACTTGTAAGAGCGATACAGCTCCAGGGTGGACTTGGGAAGCATGGCCGAGCACCACTGGCCTGTTTCTACCTCGCGTACACGTTTCCGCGCCACGTGGCTCGGCCTCTGGGCGCCTGATGTCTGTAGCGGCTCTGCAAGAAAGCCGACCTTGCGACTAAGCGTGTGTACTCGGGAGGTCCACACAGTCTGGGTGCCCTTGAAGCCCATGTATCGGAAGACACGACGCGCCCACCGCTGATCGTCCATGCGCCGAAGTCGAGCCTCGAAGGCCAGCTTGCTGCTTGCCTCTCGAGCCTCGAAAGACGACCATCCCAGGCAGGGCCGTACCCAGAGGGGGGGTTTGGGGGTTCAAACCCCTCCCGAAATCTTTTCCAGGCAGCACGTAAACAATACTTACTCTTGCTTTCAGCAAAACTACCCCCTCCCCAAAATTCATAACCCCCCCCCCCCGAAAAATATTTCTGGGTACGGCCCTGATCCCAGGTCACCCTGGATGGCCTCAACGGCCACGCGACCATGGCAGCCGAGCGCCACGCGTCCCACCTCGCGCTGGCCACGCTCCAGCCACGCTCGGGTGCTGGATGAAACGCACACCACTGCGTTGGCGAAGGTCAGTGCTGGGACATGGACCGCTTTCCAAAGCTCACGAACGAGGGTGTATCTGTTGCACCCCCACATTGACCTCCGGCGGAGCACAGCACTGGCTCTTCGGCAGGCCTGCCTGAGGTGTTCTTCGTGAGCCCCCAGGAGATCCGACGAAGAGGAGAGTATCACCCCAAGGTACCGGTACTCGGTCGCCCAGGGGATGGAGTCGTTGTTTGGCAAGAGCACGGCGGTGTTTACTCCTGGACTTCCGGAGAACTGGAGCACCGCGGATTTCTTGGGGTTGAAGGAGAGGCCAAGCAGGGAGAGATGTGAGGCACTCAGGGTGATGAGCCTCTGGATGTCAGGGATGGTTTCCGCCAGGAGCACCAGGTCATCCGCGAAGGCCAGTCCAGGCAGCACCCAAGTATCTGGTAGTCCCTCGTACAGGAACTGGAACGGGAATCCTAGTCCTGAGTCGATCAGACTTCGCTCCAGCCCCGATACATACAACATGTAGAGCAGGGGGGAGAGCGGACAGCCCTGTTTTAGACCCCGATGTACCGGTACCGACTTCGATTGGGAGTCACCTAGGCAGGCCACTACGGTGTTGTTCTCGTACAGCCGACGTAGGATGTCCACCAGTGTTTGTGGCATACTCAGGGCCGACATTCGGCTGAGCATCGGCTCGTGAGGGACGCTGTCGTACGCCTTCGCGACGTCGAGGAAGCACGCGAAGAGACTACGCGACTCCTTCCGTGCCAGTTCAATTGTCTGGCTCAAGGTGAACAGATTGTCTTCGAGGCGGCGATTGGATCGGAAGCCATTCTGTAGCTCCGTCAGGGCCCCGGAGCACTCCGCCCAGGCACTCATCCAGCTTTTTACCACAAGGGTAAAGAGGCGGTACATTACACTGGTCACCGTGATGGGTCGGTAGTCCCGTATGTTACCAGCATCCCCACCTTTCTTGCGGACGAGGCGCACGCGGCCGCACTGCCAGTCGGCTGGAACCGGCTCCCCGGCGATGATTGCGGTGAAAATAAGGGCCAGTGTGTCGCGGGCCACATTCCCTAGGCTTTTCACCAAGCCCGCCGGTATTGCATCCAGACCCTGGGCCGTGCTCGAGCTCATTCCGGCAAGTGCGCGGTCCAGCGCGCGCCGAGACACCTGCCAGTCGCACTCGTAAATGTCCGCGATACTGCAGTGTGGAGCGCACTTTTCACTTCGCTCTTCAGTTGCATTGGGCGGCAAGGGGTCGTACAGCTGCGCCATGTGTCGGGTGAGGTGCTCCACGATGTCTCTGACGGGCTCGCCGGTTTCATCCCGGAGCTCTGGTGGGGTGGGTTTCCGGTCAAGTGTTGACACGTACGCCCAAAACTTTTTACTCTTTTTTCGCCCGGCAGTAGTTATGGAGCGCAGTTGGGCGTGATCGTGAGCCGCGATTTTCCGTTGTACGGCCTGCTGCATGGTCCGCTTGCACTCTAGGTACTGCTCCCACAACATTTGGCACTGGCTTGTGGGGAGTGCCGCCGTCACCGCGGCCCGGTGCTGGCGATTGGCTGCTCGTCGCGCGGTCAGGGCCGCCTTCACCTCCTCGTCCCACCAGCCTTTGCGCTGCACCCCCCCTCGCGAGTTGGAGCGAATCTCATAGGCGTGCATGATGCGCCGCAGTTCCCCCACGTATTGTTCGTAGCTCTTTGGTGGTGTAGCTTGTATACGCAGCTCGAATTCCTGTGCTACAGCCTCGTACGCTGAGGTGGGAAGAAACCGCCGGGAAGGCTCACGCTGTTCCCTGCGTCGCTCCCTCCAAGCGGATGTGGTGAAGCTGACCTTTATGCGATTGTGGTCGCTGCTGACGCTGAACTGTCCCGCTTCATCGATATGAACGTGTTGGACGTGACGCGCCAACTTGTGGGATACTAGCGCGTAGTCGATGCAGCTGCGGCTACTCCTAGCGCACCACGTAAATTCACCTTCGCAGTCCGGTCGCAGATTCAGCACCTCGAGTGACAGCTGCTGAGCTGTCTGGAGCATGAGGTCCCCGTTTGGATCTTGGAAGCCGTCCAGGGGCTGGATGTGGCCGTTGAAATCACCCAGCAGCAACACTTCTTTATCTGCTGCCCACCGGCCGACATCCTCTCTGATGCACTGCATAACTTGCGCATTCCCCGTGTTGTGGCCACGGTCGACCGCAAGGTAGGCTACCCCAAGCAGGACCGGGATGCCCAGGATGTCGCCAGTCACCCACATGTGCTCACTGCACGGACAGTCGAGCCTGGTCCATGAGGTACCGGCCCTCCACAGCAACCCGATACCGCCGCCTTTGCGGCCATTTGGACCGCGGTTCTGCCCTGACCAATGCCAATGAGGGTGGATCGGTGGCTCTTCGTCGCCAATGAGGTGTGTCTCGGCGACCACGTACACCATCATACTTTCGTCGTCCAGCACCTCGTAAAGCTCCTCCCACCTTCCGCATTTACGCGCTCCATGCAGGTTGAGGAAACCAACGTTTTGCACAAGTTTACGTGCGCAGCGGGTGCGGCGATGGCGGTTTCGGCGTCCACGAAGTCGTTGCCTGCCTGTGGCCCCACCTGCATGGCCCGTCCGCCATTGGCTCTTTTGCCATTCGGCGGCCCTTTTGCCAGTCAGCTCCTCTGCCATTCGGCCACCAGGGCGTTTCCGAGGGTTTCCGCGATGCGTGTCCACCCCCCGGCGGAGCTGCAAGGCTACGCGTGCGCTTGTGCCGGCTTTTGCTACTGGGGAGGGTGGGCGCCCCTCATGAGAGGGTGACGCACCAGTTCCTCCACAACACTGCTGAGCGCTGGGTGTGGGTTCCATAGAGGAGCTTGTCCCCATGGTGGTAGCAGTTGTGCTCGGTGTGAAGTATGCAGAAACTGCGGCGGTTGTGCCGCGATTGCAGGTCCCCATGGGAGCGGCACTTGAGGCGGGATTAGTACTTGAGGAAGGTGCAGCGGCGGTGTACCGGGTGCTGGCCACTGCGGTGGCGGTGGCGGCATGTTGCTGCTTCTCTCCGTCGGTGCCGCCTCCACGCCGCTTGGTTCCAGTTGGCCAGGCGCAGTCTTGGGTTTCTGCTCGACTGGTTCCTGCTGACGATAGCGCAGCCCTAAAAAAGGTTTTGCTACCTGAGCAATCTTCATCGCAACGAAGGCAGCCCCCTCCGTGCTGTACAGCAGGCCGTCCCTCTCCATCATGGCTGCCTCCCAACCCTTGCTAAGGTCGAGAAATCTGTGCCGCGAACGGTTGCACCACCTCTTTAGCCTTGCATTGGCCATCACGATGGCAGCTCGTGTTTCTCCACCCCTGGTCGTTATCTCAGGGATGGAGCACACGACGAGGTCACCCCGGCGATCCGCCCAATTCGCTTCGAGGTTGCGCACAATCTCTTCCGGTGCTCGACGAAGGACGTCCGCCAGGCCCACATGGAGAACGTAAACACGGCGAATAGGCTGAGCTTTGCGCTCGTACGTCTCCACATACCTGATGGCTGTTGCCGCCGTCGCTTTCTTGCCATACAACAGACCAACTGCCCCTGGTGCGCCGATGGCCTTCTGAGCGTCTGCCCCAAACTTGCCGACGTTGGCGTCTCCTACCAGGATCACCTATCTGGCAGCGTTCCGGGCAGGGTAGACCCATGTTGCCTTCCTTTCTGTCTGGCTCTCTGTCTTGCCTGGTAGGCTGACTGCCATAGTGCTCCACTTGGCTTGTCCGGCGAGTTCCCGGCCGCTTGCGCTGGGTGCCGCGAGCAGGGGCATCGTCACTCTGCGCTGCTGCACCCCGCAGACTACCTTTTTCCTTAAGAGTGGGCGTGCCCTTTCTCCGCTGAACAGGGTATTCCCGGCAATCTGCGCTGGGGCGTCGGAAGCCGTGTGGAAGTACTTCGTCCTCACGGTGTTCTTTCCTGGCTGTGTGAGCCTCCAGAGCATGTGCGAGCGTTGACTTGTTTTCGCTTGTCGTAGCTACTGCAGGGCTCGAAGTGCCCCGTACAACCACACGGTCTTTCGCAGTCGTGTCCACGGGGGTGTGTTGCGGGTCAGCCGGTATCTCTACACTTGGCACGGTCTGTGCTGGACTGCCCGGAGCCACGTCGTCGCCGCTATTCCCCGCTGCGTCGCTCTCGGAGTGGGCGATGTCCGATGTCAGTTCCTGTGCCTGCGAAATCCCCGGCTCGTGGCTGCACTTCATCTCATCTTGCATTGTGTCGTTCTCAGCTGCACTGGAGGTCGCGTTGAGGCCGAGCTGTGCTGTTACCTTTAATAATTGATCTTGCAGGTGCGTTATCAGACCTCGAAGTGTTGTCGTCTCCGCTTCCAGCGCTTCCAGTTTTGTGGCGGATGCAGCGTCCGACACGCAGAGCGTGCACACGAAGTCGCTCGCAGCTCGGGCTTCCCGGAACGTCTTATATCCAGTCTCGTCTAGGTAGGCCCACCGGTTGCACTTGTCGCACTTGACTTGTGGCGCGTCAACACCCTCTCGGCGCATCGTACCTCTCGCCATCTTACCGCTGTCGTCGGCGCGGAGTCAGGGGAGTCGGCCCGCGGGGAAAACAGGTTTCGCGGAGGGCGACGGGCAGTGAGGGGAAGCCGACGGAGAAACTTGTCCCCTACGAGGCTACGCCTGCGCTCTCCTGCAGGGGCTTTCGGCCGCACAGCTAGGCCTACTGTCTCTATGCCGCGGCCACACACACTGTTTGGCCAGAAAACTCACCCTGAGTTGCCTGATGGTGCATGGCAGATGGTACACCGTGCAGTCAGCCAGCTCCGGACGTCATTCAAAACTCCCGCCACTAGCTATACATAGCTGGTCTCTTCGATTTGGCTTGCACTTTCTGCATGAGTTCAGGATGAGTTCAGCCAGTTCAGCGCAGGCGCCGCCACTGCAGAACCGGTCCTGCACTTTTGTCGTCTGCTTCTGCACCTCCTCCCTGGGAGGTGCAGGGAAAGCGTGAACTCATCCTGCACTCTCTGCACCGTCGGTAAATCGTAGAGAAAAGTGCAGGCGCCGCGCGCTGCACTCGAAAATCGAAGAGACGAGTGCTGCACTACCTGAATGAGTGCATCGAGTGCAGTAAAATCGAAGAGACCTAGCAAATTTGATGAATAGCGCGCACATGGCTGTTGAACGGCGCCAATGTACCCTGCCGTGTTTTTTTGAGATCTTTGAGTGGCGCCCCCTGGCTCTGACGTCGGCTTAGGGATTCGCGCCGCTGTCGTCTGCTACACTCCGATTGTGAGGGCCGGCAACAGTGCCTGGGCTAGAAATCGCCCGCTTCGTTGCTGTAGTGCGTTAAAAAGCGTATTTCTAGCGACTCAGTTATTTTACCAGCTTCTGACGCATCTGAATAATTTGAAGCTGTATCCCCCACAAGTTTGCAACACACGAAGAGATAGAGAACAACTTTCTTCAGAGTATCGGTCAGAAGATCGTGTGTAACTCGTCCTTTCTTGCTTATTTGCGAGGATCAGCGATAAGAGCTTCTCGATAAGTATTCAAAATGCGTAGGCTTCCCTGCAGTATTTTTGAGAAGCTCCTATGAAAACTCAACAGTCTAATACTACGTAACAAGCAGCGGCCTCTACACGCTCAACGCACAGCAGGAAATAAAGCGCCTTTGTTCTGTTTCTTTCGTTGTTGTCTTGTATCGGATTAATGTTTCTTGCTTTTTTTTTCTGCCCAACGCATTAATTTTTCTGCGCCGTCACCAACTTCTTATTAGGAGGTTTCGGGATGTTTGGGAGCCTCACAAAGGTCGTGTGGATATTTCCTTCACATCCCCTTCTTCACAAATTGGCTTTCATTACGGCTGCGTGCAAGAAGGTGCATATCCGAAGCGTGCTTTGTTTATTCACATGCAAATACAATGAGAAGGTTTGTGCTACGCCACCGCGATCGCGCCCTAAACAACGTGGTCCACAGTACTAGAAGGCGGCTTTTGTGCTCCAAATTTCTATCGTAATCCGCCTCTGATGATGATGATGATGATGATTAAAGGCCTCCCCTTTGAATCGGGGTGATGGCGTGCGCCATCTAGCCTATCTTAGTACTTGAATTTAAATTTAGTCTCTCAACTCGGATTTCTTTTTAATTCTGCCCTGCCGCTACCCCTGGCTAGGCTGTTATTTTATCGACTTCCCTGCTTTTTTTCCACCAATACTCTAGCCGCTGCTTAGTAATACCTACTGCTGACCAGTTAATGTTTCCATCTATTGCGAAGCAAAGTGCCTCAGGAAGTAGGACTTTCCCCCCAATTCTATCCGGCTGAATCTTTTGGCATCCTATTACTATGTGGTCGATTGTTTCTTTATCCCTGCCACATACAACACATGTCTCATCCTGGGACGAATATTTGCTCATGTAAGTTCGAGTTCTCGAGCAGCCAGCCCGCGCCTCAAAGAGCAACGCACTACCTTTATTGTTGTCATAAAAGTTCTCTTTCCGGATCTCTTTTTTGCTTGCTTTGTAGATTCCCAGCGACGCCTTCTTTTCCATCCTCTCTTTCCACATGAGCGTCTCTGTTTCCTTCACTTGCTTTTTAACTGCCCCCCCCCCTTGTTTATTTGCCGCGGTCAAGGTATATTTAGTCGCCAGCATTCGCGTCCTCTTCCGCCATTGGGTGTCCACACTTTTAAGGTACAGGTACCTGTGCACTCTGGCTGCCCAGTTCTTCTCATCTAAATGTCTCAGCCGCTCCTCAAAACGTATCTTACTTTGCGCTTCCCTCGCCTCAAATGAAGTCCAACCCATATCGCCTTGTACCGCCTCATTTGTAGTCTTACTGTGAGCTCCCAGTGCTAATCTGCCGACTGCCTTTTGGTTAACATCCAGTCCCGACAGGATATCGGACTTTAAGCATAATACTGCATTAGAGAACGTGAGCGCCGGCACCATTACCCCTTTCCAGATGCCGATCGCACTACCTCGTACTTATTGTAACCCCAAAGTGCTCTATGTTTCATTACTGCTGCATTTCGCCTCCCTTTCAGTTTGAGGTGTTCTTCATGGGCATTCAGGTAGCCTTTTCCTTCATTAAGCCAGATCCCCAAGTATTTGTACTTATTTACTAATGGTATGGCCTCCTGTTGAATTCTTATTGGTGCTGTATGAGCTTCCTCGTTGAACACCATGACTGCAGATTTCTGTGGGTTAAAATTAGTCCTAGGTACGTTGCCTCATCACCACAAATGTCGGCCAGTTTTTGAAGGTCTTGCGCATTATCTGCCAGCAACACGTCGTCCGCGTACATCAATCCCGGAATCCGTTGCTCCACCAACTCTCCATTGCTTCGGTACGACAAGTCAAAGCCTAATCCAATATCCTCCAATCGTCTTTCCATTCCTCTAATGTACAGTGTGAACAGCAATGGCGAAAGGGGGCACCCCTGCTTTAAACCTCTTCGAATGTATACGGGCTTTGTGCCTGTACGCCCTTCCCATGTAATATGCGCCCTGTTATCCTCATATATTGCCCTTAGCAGCCCCACAAAATCTGACCCAATCCCATCTTCTTCCGGTATATGCCACAGCAATCCCCTATCCACTTGTCATAAGCTCTCTTTAAGCGCTGGACACATGTAAGCCTTTAAGCGCTGGACACATGTATACGATTGGCACACGCGATTCGCATGCGGCTGATCGTTACGACTTGAGACGGCCCGATGCGCGCATGAGATGCGTCGTCGGCGTCGCTCCGCCCACTGTTTTTGCTCCATGGTCAACTACGATGATCGCTGAGCTGAATTAGTAGATTCTGCGCGGTGTGCTGCCACCTAGCGTGTCTAGCGGAAGTTGAAGCTGTAGGGTTTGCCGGCGTTTCCTCCGGCTGCGTTCTCGTTGTATGCACGGCAATCCCACATTACGGCGAGGAGCAGCCGAAGTTTTTCTTCTGTGTTGGCGTTATAACGCCTTAAGATGACAGCCCCTGCTCTACGGTCAACTACGATGGTCAACTACGATGATCGCTGAGCTGAATTAGTAGATTCTGCGCGTTTGTTCGCAAGATTAATGGATAAAGCAAGCAATCGTGAAGCGTTTTCTGCCTTCGGAAACAGTCCGCGCACACGCCGGCCGCGCCTGCCAGCTCGGCACACTCAGCTGCTCGAACCGGCGCAGACCACGGTAGCAACCGCGCTTGTCGCTGCTCTTCTGAATCAATCTGATCGCTAAAAAGTTCCACATGCGAGAAAGTAGGTGTTAGTGTGGTGAAAAATTGTGCTAGGGATTGTTGTCAGGGCTTATTTTAAAAGCGGCGATCAGATATATCTGCCGCGATGCAAGCCTACGCTGACCGGTCCACAGAACAGGGAGGATTTTAGAGAAGCAAAGGTCTAGCCAGGGACCTTAGTCTAGCTAGAGTGAACTAGAATAGGGGAGTGGCCCGAGCGGGCGGAGACGGCGTTGCTAAGGCGTGCCGCGCGCCGTCGACCACCGCTTGGGTGGCTAGGGGCGCTCGTGCCTCGCAGCCGGTCAGCCGCGCCCGCGCTGTCGCCGCAGCCCTCAGACCGGACGAAACGTAGAACTTGGAAGGCACGTGCGTTCGGTGGAATCGGTGCGGAGGTCCTGACGTGTTTTTTTAAAACAGAGAGAGTGCATTTCGTCAAGGACCAGCATGTGAGGAAGATGGCGAAAAGGGGAGGTTCCCGTTTGAACCCATTCCCATTTCACCCTTCCCGCTTGTTCCGTCCCGTTTCAACCCGGCGCAAAACGACCTTCCCGTTTCGCCCTTTCCCACTTGGCCCGTTCCCGTTTGAACCCGTTCCCATTTTAACCTTCCCGTTTGTTCCTTCCCATTTCAACCCGGGGCGAAAGAACCTTCCCGTTTCACATTTTCCCGTTTAGCCCCTTCCCGGAATAACGTACCCAGTTTATGAAACGTTATAAAAACATTTTCGTATTGTTTTTCATTTATTTCCGTTTGTTCACAGCCGCTGCGATAGCATGCTCAGTACATCCAGAGTCCTCAATTGACTGCTTTTCAAACCTGGGCTTCACTTTTTGAATCTAGAGACGACGACATTTGGTTACAATTCGTCATACCAATTAACAAATCTTTTAAATTAACAAAGCCTAACAAACAAAGTAACAATTAACAAATTAATAAACAAATCTTTTAAATTAACAAACAAGTCTTTTAAACTAACAAACCAAAAATGATAAAATAAAAAAGCCCAGAAAAGCGCCGCGGAAGCACAAATAAAAAATCGCAAAAACACCCTCACTTTGAAAGAAATCGTATTTGGCGGACTAACGCATGTAATCGTTATAATAGCGCAAGTGTACATCTATGTCGAAAAGAAACAGATGAAAACTATAAAAGATAAAAAGATGTATAAAAATAAAGCAACCCTATGTATCTGGATACATATGCCACATCTGGCTATAAAAAATCGCAGTCATGAGAAGCGGCGAAAAATATAAACTTAGCTTTGCGTTTTATTGATTCTGTTTATTCCCGTCACTCTGGCGTACTCAGTTTGCATAGTAGGGCAAACCTTCAAAAACTTAAGCAGCGCAGGGTCGTCTCTAGCCTAAATTTTCTTTACTAGAGAAACTTAAAATTGTCGCGGGAATACTACCTCTAAGGGCCTTTCAGACGTTCAGCGAGAAGACATCATAGTAAGACTATTAGGCAGCCAACCAGCTGAACGGGAAGGTCATTTCGGGAACTGGCGCACACGGGACGGGTCAAGCGGGAAGGGCGTTTCGGGAATGGGTTCAAACGGGAAGGGGTCAAACGGGAATGGGTTCTTTCGGGCTACACCCATTGATTGTGGCTTGCTTAGGATTTCTGCCTCAGTCTTAAGGCGAGCTGCAACCAGTTTTGTGAAGCCCATATCGTCACTTTGGATGCAGATAAACCCGGACTGAGTACTTCTGCAGTGCAGCCTCAGAAGTGCTTCACCTCGTATACGTTCATATGCCTTGGTAGATATATGTGGCTGAGAACAACACAGCGACAAGTTGTTTCCTCGGACCATGTCGGCCTTACTTTCTTAAAATTCATTACTTGTTCAAGCAAGAATAATGCGGAAGACTCGTTTTCAGCGGCCTTTTGCCGTATGTACGAAAGGTCCGCACTGAAGGAATCCTCTCTCAGCTGTTGCAGCGGTTTAGTCGCACAATTTGACTCATGAGGTCGCTTTCCTTCCTCTTCCACTAAACTTTTTCTGTAGTCAACAAGGTTGACGCCGATCTGCTGTCAACATGAACACCTCCATCATGCTTGTTTTCAAGGATTACCGCTCCAGGCTGTCCCGAATATCCATCTGGTAGCGTGTCCACGGGGGCGTCGTCAGGCAGGGTTTCTGTTATGGCAGCACACGGAAGCGGGATAGAGCGAGATGTAACAGCTGACGAAGCGTCAGCGCACCCTGCGTCCCCAAAACGAACCCTTTTATTCGAGCGCTCTTGTTGTTCCGGCGAGCTCCGGTCCGGTATACATGCTCTGGCTGCAGAAAATTGCATGCAGATGACAACGAACGCGGAAAAACGATGAGAATCAGAGCTCTTCGCCATTCCCATTTCCCCTGTTCCCATTTGAACCCGTTCCCATTTGAACCTTCTCGTTTGTTCCCTGCCGCTTCAACCCGGTACAAAACGCCCTTCCCGTTTCGTATTTTCCCATTTAGCCCCTTCCCGGAATAACGCACCCAGTTTCGACTCGGGTGACTCGAATCGAGGCGTGCGATTTTTAAAATGAAAGTTGCGTCCGACTGTATTTTAACCTCATGTTTTGAGTTACGTTCGACGTAACCGAAAGTCAGAAACTTGCGTCCGCCGTAACCTGAAAATTAAATTGAAGTTACGTCAAACGTATTTCACCGTAAAAAAACGTTACGGCTGGCGGAGCCAAAGTATGAAGACGCCCTATGAACCTGCAACCTTTTTGCAATGGTCCGTTTTACGATACGCGGCGCCAATTAAAAAACAACACGTAGGTTGCTGCGTTACGTCCGACCCGGTTCAGCATACCTTCCGCCTGCTTCTGCGTTGGTCGAGCGCGGTCTGGAACGTGTTACTCGCATGCGTACGCCGCGGCAGCGGTGATGGTGCCAATCCCTACGGTTGCATATACGAATGCACTTATATGCAACGCACACAAAAAAAGAAAGGGCGAGAATTAACGAAATAGAACCTTTCCGCGGTCGCAGTGCCAGTCTGTAGCGCCCGCGGCAGCTCTTCTCGAGAATGAAGTTGGGGTTTTAACAAATGCAACTATTAATTTATTAGGGGTAGTACAGGTATACTGTTTTATTTCTACGCAGGAAAAAGATATCGCGAAATATAATTACCAAATCTTAACTAACTACAGAAAAAACTTATTTTATGAAAGCGAGAAAGGGCCAAGCCATGGTGGCACGATCAATTTTAATGTGTACGTCGCTAACGGTCACTTTATATGCAAATGTCTGTAAAAGGATGGCTATTGAAGTCTAAAGCTGAAATTTTTCCTTGGAGGAAACGGTTCGCACATATTTTTCATCCAGGCGTTAAGAACACGTACCCCAAGCCGTTTTCTCTTGCGTGTACTTTTTACGGGTAATACATAAGCGGGCACGCAGTGCGTGGAAAAGCAAAACCACACATTTAGGTAGTTATCCGTCTGTAATAGCGTTTTAGCATATCCTTACCGTGTTTGCGTCACCGTTTACCGTGTTACCGGGAGCGGGAGTTTCCGTTTGCCGCTGAAAACGGCATGTATTAGGCAGTTTTAGCATATCGTTACCGTGTTTGCGTTACCGCTACCGGAAGCCGCTGGCGACGGTGAAGCCTGTGCCGGCAAGTTACCGTTCGCGGTAACTCTCGCGCTGCGCAGTCGACTCCCGCAAACACGGTAAACGGTAACGTAAACACGGTAACGCTATGCTGAAACTCTTTTATTTAGCACACCGTTTGCGGTTTGCGTATTTCGGCCGCCGCGGCGCAAGTAGCGACATCTGATGAATTAGTGTCAAAACAAATCACGCATAATTTTTTTTTGCTGATATCTATTTGCTTTCGTTTAAAGTAGCTCGAATATTTCACTTTTCGGGTGAAGCGTTCACAACAACTGTAGTTGCTTTGACAATACTGTAGGCATCACCTGTAGAGCTTAAAAAGAAAACGTGTCGGAAGGACCCTTTAAACCTAGTAGAGTTAGAGTCAATAGGCAGTTTTAGCATATCGTTACCGTGTTTGCGTTACCGTTTACTGTGTTACCGGAAGCCGCTGGCGACGGTGAAGCCTGTGCCGGTAAGTTACCGTTCGCGGTAACTCTCGCGCTGCGCAGTCGACTCCCGCAAACACGGTAAACGGTAACGTAAAAACGCGGTAACGCTATGCTAAAACTCTCTAATAGGCAGTTATAGCATATCAGAGAGTTTTAGCATAGCGTGCTCCATCCGCTAACGCTACGGCGGCAGGTAGCGGGGCGCGACTGGGGAGAGCAAATTCGTCACGGTGGGGTGGATTAGTTCCGCGCGACCTGCCTTCGCCATGCCCGCTCTTTCCCTCCGCTGAGGGGCAACCTCCTCGCACTCCCCGCGCGCGCATGCGCAGTCCGGTCCCGCTACCCGCTAACCTTAGCGTAGCGTACGGGAGCCGCTATGCTAAACTCTCTATCGTTACGGTTTTTGCGTTACCGTTTACCGTGTTACCGGAAGCCGCTGGTGACGGTGAAGCCTGGGCGGTAAGTTACCGTTCGCGGTAACTCTCGCGCTGTGCACTCACACGGTAAACGGTAACGCAAACACGGTACCGATATGCTAAAACTGCCTATTGTAAAATAGAATTTGCCCACGCGCTAAATATTTAGGCAAGAAATAAGTAAAATATGTTGTAGTAACTACTCAGTCACTTAATTACACTACCCGCCGCGGTGGCTCAGTGGCTAAGGCGTTGCGCTGCTGAGCACAAGGTCGCGGGTTCGTTTCCCGGCCGCGGTGGCCGCTTTTCTGATGGAGGCGAAAAGCAAAAACGCCCGTGTGTACGAGATTTCGGCGCACGTTAAAGATCCCCGGGTGGTCAAAATTAATCCGGAGCCCTCCACTACGGCGCGCCTCATCGCCTGCGTTGCGTCGGTGCGTTAAACCCCACAATCAATCAATCGAACTTAATTACACTACCTTGCCCAGCACAATTTTGGAGGCCTAAAAGCCCACTGAACACAAAACGTCTTATAGATGTCCACCATGGTCTTGCAAGGTCTTAGACTTGCGCTATGCGAGTTAGCTATAAGACGTCTATATATGTCTCAAAGATGTCTCAAGAGAGATATCTACAGGACATCTGTGCAAGATCTCCGACGTCTTGAGCTCCGTGAGATGTTGATAAGTCATCTTTACTAAGATGACTAGAAGACATACGAACCTCAATGTGTACAAGACGTTCCCAAGCAGCAGAAATTGCCAAGCCCAAGCACGGCAAATCATCAGTGGCCAATGTGTCCGAGCTTGGCAATACCTCGGCCGCCATTATTGGCTGGCGCTTGGGAAAGGTGACAAGCCAACAATTCGCCAAGCTCTGGAAGTCCAATATTGGACAACTCTTGGCAAAGTATGTTGCCATGATAATGCCTATGGGTGCACCCTGTGCATTCTCATGCACCTTTTTGGCTTTGTGGCCAGTCTGTATGACCAATGCCTATTTTATAGGATGCCTCGCTGCCCGATTTCTGCTTTATACATGCCATTATACAGGAATTTATTTAACGTCACTTATTTATTTAATGCGCACTCGTTAAATAATATCCTGCACAATGGCATCTATAAACAGAAATCGGACCGCGAGGCACAATAAACAAACTGCATCAACTTTGCGAAGAAATTACGGGACTTGCAAAACAATTGAGAAACAACACACCGGGTCCCTGTGTGTAGTTGTTTTAAAGCAAAGCTTTTTACCTCTACCCCACAAGGGTTCTTTCGCGACCGTTGGTGTCACCCGAAACCTCCAGCGAACAAATAAAAGAATTTACTGGCATCGCCGGGAATCGAACCTGGAACTAATAGACTAACAAAGCGAGAGCCCGTTGTCTTACCGATTTAGCTACGAGCCCACGCAAAGACGGGAAGACAGGTGGTGTACTCACCAAGCACGTCTACGGGTTTACCCCCTGCGTTCTCGCTGAATGCCAAGTGAAAGCGTCACGCGACCACTCATGCCCGTCTAGCGGACTTGTGCGCCCCTTGCTCATGTGCTAAGAGTTACAAAAATTAAAGGAAGCTCACACCAATGCATCGCATCTCACTTCTAGAACGCCAATGTGCTAAAGCCTGTGGCCTCCAGTGTTCACGTAAACAATCGCAGCTCCTTGTCGTCCGCCCTCATGCCAAACCAAGGAATACATTCAAATACTCCTTGATGGCCAGGCCATCACTCCAAGCCCCAGCATCAAGATCCTGGGCCTACTTGTCGAGGCTAACACCAAGAGTGACGTCTCCTTGCAGCACGTCAAACACAGCATCAATCAAATCGTACACATGACCAGGCGAGTTGCCACGAAGAAGCAAGGCCTCAAGGAATCCGATACCTTTCGATCAATTCAAGTTTTTGTCCTCTCGAGAATCACTTACGCCAGCCCCCTGTCTTCTTCTCGACAAGGAAGACATAGAGATGCTTTATATAATGATTAGAAAGGCGGTCGAGCAGGCCATTGATCTTCTCATGAGTGCGTCCACACAGAAGCTGCTTAGCACGCGGCTCCACAACACGGTGCAAGAGCTGATAGAAGGCCATCTTTCTAAACAGAAGGTCCAACTCACAACTGCGATGGGTAACCGCATGCTTCACCAGATTGGCTGGGAAGCCCAGAATGTCACTCCGCTTGACGCACTCCCAGACTCTTGGCGACTAAAACTAAAGATGCTCCCTTTGCTTAGAAATATGAACCCCTCACATGACGAGGGTCACCAAAAAGCACGGACTCAAGCGCTAAACACCACCCTCGGTGGGGATCATGCAGTTATCTACACAGACACCTCCAAACATCGAGGGCAGCAATACGCCATCATCGTGGCTACCGCCAGAACCAACCTCCTTGCGTGTACCTCGCTTAGGACCCAAGAAATGACGGCAGCAGAAGAGGCAGCCATCACCTTGGCTCTCGCTGAACCAGGGGTTCGGAGGGTAGTCATCGATTCCCAGCAAACCTACTGGAATTACCAGTAGGGTTGGGTGTCCTGACCTTCACTGCATGTGCGAAAAAGCCATTCCCCAAACGGTTCCATTCAGCTCATCTGGACACCCCCTCACGCTTCAATGGAGGGCAACAAATACGCCCACCCAACAGGCCTGTGCTTTTACCTCCCGTGCTATGGAGCTGCACGAGGACAGTCACCCGCTTGTCACGTTCAGGGAGATAACCCAGCATTATAGCCTTCTGAAACAGACCGTACCTTCGCCTTACCCTGACCTTTCCAGACAACAAACTACACTACGGCTCATACAATCCGGGCTCCTTCCCACAGCTCCTTCCCAAGACGGAACGCGGCCATAATGAAGCAAAGAGCCCTCTGGGGATACAGCAAATACGAGGTAGTAAGGGGAGTCTGGAAAGGGGTCATGGTACCAGGATTAACTTTCGCAAATTCGGTTCTGTGCATGAAGCCAGAGACCCAAGCCGGCCTGGAGGTAAATCAGAGGGCGGTAAGCAGATTGACCCTAGGGTCCCACAGCAAAACTACAAATGAAGCGGTACAAGGGGATATGGGCTGGTCGTATTTCGAGGCGAGGGAGGCGCAGAGCACGATAAAGTGTGAGGAGCGACTTCGTGACATGGCGGACGAAAAATGGGCCGCGAGGGTGTTTAAGTACCTGTATATGAGGAGCGTGGACACGCGGTGGAGACGGAGGACCAGACAGCTGACCAAGCGGTACGGAAATTCGGTAGGAGAGAGTGGCGTTTACACAACAGTTAAAAAGCAGGTAAAGGCAGCCGAGACGACGAAGTGGGCACAGAGCATGGAAGCGAAAAAAACGCTGGAGACTTATAGGGCAGAGAAACGGGAAATTAAGAAGGGATTCAATGACACTACGAGAGGCAGTACTTTGCTCTTCGAGGCACGGGCAGGGTGCCTGAGAACCCGGGCATACACGGGTAGCTACAGGCAGCAGGTTGAAACATGTGCGTGCTGCGGCAGTGATCGGGAAACTATAAACCGTATTGTCAGGGGCTGCACAGAGATACGACCACCGCGGGGTGAGGGAAAACGACGCTGGTGGAGGCTTTGGGATTTGGGGCGAGGGTGAACCTCAACTTCAAGGCCATAGAGGTCATAGAGGTCATGAAACTAAGGTCATAGCAAAAAGTAAGCATAAAACTACCAGAGAAATAATTGAAGCTGCCGAAATCGCCCGCCTAAAAGATAAATGAGTAAGCATGCCCTCTCTGACCCTCTCCCAAAAAGAATTAGATTTTTTGACCCCAGGTTAGTGCAGCACGTGTTTTTGTGGCGCAGAGCGAGTGGTGATGTGTGACGAGCAATGGTGATAAGAGACACTATCGTGTTAGTCTTGCTTTTCCTTGTATTTTTTAACCGTGGTGGTATATATGTGCCCGAGCGGTAAAGAATAGATTGATTGATTGATTGTAGGGTTTAACGCGCCGACGCAACGCAGGCGATGAGGCGCGCCGTAGTGGAGGGCTCCGGATTAATTTTGACCACCTGGGGATCTTTAACGTGCGCCGAAATCTCGTACACACGGGCGTTTTTGATTTTCGCCTCCATCAGAAAAGCGGCCGCCGCGGCCGGGAATCGAACCCGCGACCTCGTGCTCAGCAGCGCAAGCCACTGAGCCACCGCGGCGGGTAGCGGTAAGGAATAAACTGTTGTAAGTCAGCGCTGCGCGTGTCGTCTCCTTCTCGTGTCTGTCAAATTTGCGCTGTTCCCCTCCTTCAAGTCATGAACCAACATGCTCAAGCCTCAGTCCTTGCCTGCGGAGGGCTTTTCCTGTGAGGTCTGGCCCCGCGCGGGTCGGAGAAAGGAGCTGGCGTTCCTCGACCACGAGTCAGCGGCCACGAATGGTCCCTTCCCCATATCCTGAGCAGTGGCAGTGCGCGCTGGCCAGCTCACAGTGCGAGGACCCAGAACGCCTCATCGCTCGCGCCCAAGCTGCTGCGCTAGCTCGCGGCTATCGAGACTACGAAAGCCACCCACTTTTATGCTTAGTTAAACGTTTTCCAACCCGCCCCAATTGGTCTTATGGCAAAAAATGTGGCTCGCCGAGCCCATGGTGACTCCGTCCCTCGCCCAAGCTCGGGACAGCCTGTCCAGTGGGTTTTTCTGGTATGGGTGAAAAGCAAAAACGCCCGAATGTTCGAGATTTCGGCGCATGGTAAAGATCCCCAGGTGGCGAAAATTAATCCGGAGCCTTCCACTACGGCGCGCCTCATCGTCTGCGTTGCGTGAGTACGCTAAAAACATCAATCAATCAGATCTCTCCAGTGCGTGTTCCCTTTTCTGACCGAGTAATAAAGCCTGGTTTGCCGACATCGCCTGGCTCCCAGCACATCATTGGCACCTCCCGGTGAGTCGAACGAACCCTCGGCAGCGTTCTCGTGACGCGCGCGGTGGGGATTGGGACTTTGGTTCTCGTGTTCCAGACTATATAGCCGCGTAATACGGCCCATTTGTAGCCGCAACTGCCATATTCTGGCGCCCAAAGGCCTGCGAGCCGACAAGGGGGACACGGAAGCCGAACATGGTATGGGGATAGAGATCGTTGTCTTCGAGTTAAGTTGTTATGCAATAATGCACCGTATACGTTCGAACAGCTTGCTCAGGCACGAAGTAGGAGAAATCGGCCGGAGATGGCTACAGGTTTTGTGGGGCTTCGGTATGGGCATTATGTCCGCATGATGCCATTGTGGGGGGAGGGTTCCGGCATCCCAATGTTTGTTAATGAGAGAGTTTCATCGTCTAGGTTTCGAAGCGTTTTGTTCGTAGCGCTTTGTTCGAAGCGTGGTATTGCGTGTCAAGCGGGCGAGGGCTTGCTCCAATTCATCGAAATCGGGGTTAGGAAGGCCAAGGTATGGTAAGGTCGTGGTAATTGGCGAGCTTTCATGGGACCCAAATATTTTTGTGTGGACTGCATCAAGCAAGTGGTTGTGCGTATACGTGGATGGTTGTGAACGAGTCGTTGTAGCTGCTGCTGCGCTGTTGTTTTGGAGGGTTCGTACCCTATGAGGTGGCGAAGAATATGCCAGGTGCGCTTGGTACTCAACGTGCCTCCTGTTTGTTGCAGAAAGATCGCCAGTTTTGGGGTTTCGGCACCTGAGCGTATTGAGCGGCCCGCTGGGTAATTTCCTCAATTCTGCGTTTGAGGGAGCGGTTTTGTTTCGAGTTTTCCATCTGTTGACGAGGCCTCACCGAGCCTCTCACAGATGAACGAGGTGGGAGTCGACTGAAGGATTGGCAGTTGTGGGAGAAATGATTTTAGTATGTTTCTGAACTAGAGCAGTTAGCTCGGCCGTTCATCGTTCGAGGTCCGCGTCCGCAGGAGAAAGGGAGGTAGGATCTTTGCGGAAAAATGACCAGTCTACGAGCGTTGCTTGTCCGATGCGTCGTCGAAGGGGAAGTTGGGGTAAGGTGTGGGCTAGAATGCAATGATCGCTTCCAAGAGTGTCTGGTAAGCGCGCCCATTTTAGATGGGGGTGCATTGCGGGAAAATGTGAGGTCAGGCGTTGTGTCACGAGTAACACCTGTTCCCAGTCGAGTTGGAAGGGTGAGGTCATTGCGCAGCGTAAACATATGGTGTTGGGCTGCGTGAAAAAGTGCCGTGCCTTTCTTAGTCGCTTGAGGGTACCCCCATGAATGGTGAGGGGGATGGTGAGACACGACCGCAGCGGGGCGAGGGGGAAACGACGTTAGTGGAGGCTTAAGGGTGAGGGGGCCTCAACCGCAGGGCCATAGAGGTGACGAAGAGGTGGCTGGAATGGCAGTGGAAGTAAAGTATAGATCAGTACGCAGGGAGGGGGGGGGGTAATTGAACGCATGATAATTTAGAACAGCGGGGTGAGGGGAGAAAAAAAGGGTGGAGGGGGCGATGGGAGTTTAAAACTGGGGGAGATGGGGGGAGGCAAATCTATTAGGTTAGCAGCTAGCTAGTAGTAGGGCAAGTAAGTGTATAAAACAGGCAAGTCGGTTGCTGACAACCGACGCCCCGATTTAAAGGGAGAGCCACGAATCATCATCCTTATCATCCTCATAATCAGCTGGGTCCCTGAAGTCACCAAGCTAGAGCAAGGGGTTTGTAGTAAGATGACAAGCTGGGCTAGTTGGTGCAGATTAAGATTCATAGTGAAAAACAGCGCAAGGAACACAGGGACAAAAAGGAAGAGTCGCGTAGAAATGATTTCAACAAAAAATATGTGCGATCGGAGAGGATATGGGGTGTTCTTGGGCGGTTGCGGGTTGCGGGGTATCAGTTTCTTGTAGCGCGATGATGTCCGGTGGGGATAGGGAGATGTAGTGACCGAGTTGGGAATTTTTACTATTGAACGAACAGCTATAGAGGGTCACTGCGTTAAGATAATTCGCAATCGGGTGGTAGGGGAGTGTTGGCGGCTAAGTCGGCATCGTATTTTGGGAACAGCATGGATTTCTTGCACTAGGGATAGACGGTCGTCTGGTTTGCTTGCTCGAGCGCAGTAAGACGTTGGCTGATGTATTCAGTGAGGCGAAGTAGGGAGTCAGTGGTTTCTTTGAACGGCTTGTTGAGGGTCCACTATGCGTTTTTCAACCATGCGAAGGACTTCAGTTGCGATTTTCTCGTTGATGAGAGATGCGGCGAGCTCGGGCGTTAGAAGAGGTGGGGAGGTGGTAGTAAGTGCAGTGGTTAGAAGTGCATTTGGGGATTGTTGGGAGGCGTGGTTGGCTGCTTCGAGGGCTTCTATGAGCATTGTGGCGTTTTGCTGCTTGATTTCCGCAAGTAGCTGCTCTATTGTGGAGGGAACTTGGGGGGTGGCAGGCGGGGGGTGGAGGGGACGTGTAGGGAGAGGAGGGTAGGCGTGCGCAGCGGGAGTGCCTGATACCATGGCAGAACAGCTCACCTGTTGTGGGCCGTCGGCTCTAGTGGATGGTGGGGCGCCCTCGGAAGAGGAGGCACGAATTTTGGACACTGGGTGAGCTGGAACCAGTTTCTTTGGACAGTCTTTGCCGGCTGTGGTGTGCGGAAGATTGCACCGTTTGCAGTTGGGCGAACACGTGTGGTCTTTTGGTGGGTCACTCAGTCCGCAGTCAGGGCACTTAGGGTGTTCGGTATTGGGACACACGTCTTTTCGATGTCCGATGTCACCGCACAGTGGACACACCTGCACGGTGCGCCGAAAGGGGCCACAACGGTAGAGAATGCTTCAAACCTTTACACAGAATGGTACGTGGGCCATTTGGAATGTCAGTAAGGACGAGGTGTTGCGGCCCATTAAGCCAGTATGCATGAGCTGAGGTTTGTTGGTTTGGAGTAGTTTGAGGAGTGTATTGGAGATGACGTCCGAGTCCAGGCCGTGGATGACACCGCGGCTGGTGTCCGGTGGAGGTTTCATATATGGCATGAGTTCGTACTCTGCTGCTCCAAGTTGTATGGTCTTGATCGTGCTTAGTGCGAGTGCGTATTCCTCATGGGCTGTGCTTGCGACGACGAGATTGTGTGAATTTCGCAATTGCACTATTACGCGTTCGTAAAATTTTTGCAGAGGGATGTTGCTGGCGATGACAATGCCGTGTGGGATATTACGAGGGGCCCAGGTGGCAACGTTGAGTCCGGATCATGGCCGCGATAGACGATCGTGTAGTTGTCTCTTGGGGGTCGTGGTGGTTGGTTGCGCGGAGAGTCAGTTCTCAGAGCTGTGAGTTACAGTGAGTGGTTTTCCCGGTGGTTGGTTGGATGCTGTCGTGGCTTGCCGCTAGGGCGTCGATGCCGTGTTCTTACATCGGGAGCGTAAGACTTCGATCCAGGGGTTTTCAGGGGGATGGTGCGGCCGCTATGGTCGAAGTCCATGTCATCCGCCGTGAGAGCCAGAGCTAGGAGTCGGGGTGGCTGGCCGGTGGCTGGGATGTGGAGGCAGCTTGGCGCGCTAGGCCTGATTTGTAGGCCTAGCGCTGGGGCGTCATAGAAAGCTTGGGGTCGGGCTTTTTGAGGTCCAGACTAGCGTCACTAAATAAAGGCTTTTAGAGTATCGGCACTCTTTTCTCTCGTTGTTATGTGCCGACAGGATTTTCATTGGTCGGTCGGCACCACGTGATATTTGTTTACATATGGTCGCAGCCATTTTGTTTCTGGGCGCCTTTCCTCTCTCTCTCTCTCTCTGTCTGCTGCGCGGACGCTAGAGCGGCCGGTCACACTCTGCCCATCAAAACCGGCGGCGGTTTCGTTGGGAGAGATGGCAACACTGCAAGCCAGAAACAAAATGGCCCCCAGACGCTTCCGGGTGCACGAAGTGGCGGTACTCTTAAGCGTAGCTTATTTAGTGACGCTAGTCCAGACGGCCCTGGTCGGTCGGCAAGGTGTTAAAGGAGTACTGACATCAAATTTCAAAGCTGAGATAACTATGTGAAATGCTTACTTTTTATTAGGAGATATCTCCCAGCAAGTTTCAACAGCAACCGTTCGGCATAACATATTTTAAATCCATTTTAATCTTTGCCCGCACGAGAAAGCCCAGAGCGGGCCGACATGACATCATCTGCTACTTGCCCCAAACTGCCGACGTCGGGACTCCCGTGACGAAGCAGACGCGCTGGCTGTGGTTGGCGCGCGCTGCTCCGGCGTGTGTACACGTCATGGTTTTGGGGCTGACGTCATTCTGCCCGGGCACGTGTGGACGGTGAAGACCTCGGCCGGTCTGGACGCACGCGTCCAGAGCGGCAGCGCGGCGTGGCAAGAATGGTGACGTCACGTGATACCTCTGTCATGGCGGCCGCTCGCCGTTCGTTTTGTCAAAACCGAAAGTGACACGAATAAACGACGCCGTAAATGAATGTTTACGCTGCGCTCGACCGTCTAATGTGTCATTCTATGATTAGTGGGCTGGAAGGCACACATAGCAGCGAAAAAAAACGTAACACGAAAATTTCGTGTCAGTACTTTTTTAAACGACGCCGTTGGACGTTAGGAATCCGTTTACATTGGGAGTGGTCCATTGAGTTGATCCACTGATTTCCAGTGAAGAATCGGGAGCCCATACGAGGCCGCTGCACTGGTGTGCACCCCTTACCCAGATAACGCAAAACAAACCTGGGTAAATCCTCAGGATGTCCGGCTGTGGACATTTCAGCATCCTCAGGTTGTCCATATCTTATCCTCAGCCAGTCCAATCGGGGTCCGTTTGTCCGTCCAGCGTACACCCTCAGAACGTCGTCAAAATGATGCCGCTGGAAAATTTTCGTACACTTCCAGGATACAATCTAATGTTCTTTTTTCTCGTTCTCTTTTACACAAGCTAATGCAAGAGGCCTCACTACAGAAATCGGGCACGTCCTAAATGATTACAGTAGAACCTGGGGAAGCCGTGCCTGGCGGGAAGGCAAAAACACTGCATCCGAAAAGACGGCACGGGTAACCCAAGAAAACTAAAGCGGAGTATATAGGCTAGCTGAACCCCAACAGACAAACCCTGGAAGTTCGAGCAGAACCACATTACCAGTTCTTGGTGTCAAATTTTGTTTCAGTTTCAGGCAAAGGGAAGAATCTTTCAGGTGCCCCAGAGAGGCGTGGCTTGTACGAGCACAACGTAAGCCCCCCTGAAGGTGAAAGGTATCACGGGACTTCTCTAGCTTAGGAGAATCATGGCAGCTGCATGAAGAGTTGAAGTACTTTTCCGACTTTTTGAGGATATTCCAAGATAAAGAAAAGGCAGCTGTTGAACAGGAAGAGTGCGGATGTTGCCAAGAAGACACTTCTGTCCGCATCAATCGTGCTCTCGACACCCAGTGACCTCAGTTCCAGAGCAGCAAGGCATTGCCGCTGAAAAATGAGTCATATTACTACTTTTGTGCAGGTTACTTTAAAAAGCCCTTAAGTGATATGTTTCCAGCCGTTATTCCCTCGCAAAGACCTGTGCAATTAACAACTTTTCATCCAAAATGGGTCAAATCCTGCATGTCACATCAATGTGTGCCAGATCCGAACTTTACAAGTACTTACCATTTAGGGAAATAATGCGGCCACATTTCTATTTCAGTGCTCAAATAAGACCCTTTCCTTTAGGAGGGTTTGTAACTGGGCTAGTTGGTTCATTGCATGAAGTTGAACAGCGCAGGGACGGGACTAAGAGCAGAGGCGCCCGTGTTTGTCGCCTCTGCCCTTATTCCCGTCCCTGCACTGTTCAACTTCATCCTTTCCTTGCTTCTACACCATAGCAAAAAATTATTTCAGCAGTTGCCACCGTTATTTTGGGAGCAAAAAACGACGTTTTTCTCGATTCCACCCAAAGTGGACTTATCTAATTTTGAAAAAAAAAAGAACTTCTGATAAACTTTTTTACTGTTTTTCTTTTATTGGCGAAATTCTGATACAAATTCTTATACACGTACATACTTATTGCCGCTAATAGACCTATCAGTCTGTATTAGTCTATTAGGTCCATCAGTCTGTATTCGTCTATTAGATCTATCAGTCTGGTAGGTCTACCAGAGTGTACTAGTTCTATCAGAACCAGTGGCAAGTTCAAACAAAGCAATGAAACATGGCAACACGTTTTATTATCAGGGTACAGGGGCGATTAAAAGAAATGCGAACAGCGGAGCACACAGCTTCCGACGCATGCTGCACCGTCTGGCCGCAAAGTCAGTAAACTGCGCGCACGCGCATTTCTTTGAGAGCGTTTGAGAGTGTGGCCTATATTTATGGGAAATGCTTGATCAAGATGCGACCCCGATCGTTTATTAAGAGGCGTCTTTTCACGCTGCGTCGCCACTGAGTAGGGTGATCGTTCAAGGGCATCATGCTAGCTGCAATCAGCCTGCTGCGAGCTTGGCTACCGAATGTAGTACATAACAATATGTTCAGTGGCGACAGAGCATAAGAAGACGCCCCAAAATAAATGGCCGGCGTCCCTTCTTTATCAAGCATTTCCACTAACAGTAGGCCACACTCTCAAACACTCTGAAAGAATAACGCATGCGCGCCGTTTACTGACAGCGCAGCCAGACGGTGCGGCATGCGTCGGAGGCTGTGTGCTCCGTTCGTATTTCTTTTAATCCCCCCTGTACACAGGCAAATTCCTTTGGCTGACAGAAATCTGGCTGAATAATTTAACGATGCATACTTTCGTAACCTGATTAAGAACAAACGAATAAATTGCAATGCGAATTCACAAAATAGCTGCAGCATGCAATAAAAAAAGCTGAAGTCAAACCTGCATGGTCCAGTCATAGGCACACATCGAGCGCATTAATGGCCCATTGAACACCATTCCCATTGTGATGCAACTTCAAAACGGCATTCACCCTTCCGCAACACGCGATTAGAATGGAATCTCTTCGGCGTGAGGCATTCCCTTGAGAATCAACAAAAATGTCCGCAGCGGCGAGGTGATGAGTGAAAGATGGGTCGGGCGGCGGCCCGGATTGTATTTGTAAATGTTAGGCGGGCGCTACACATCTCCAACACCTCTCGATGACGTGATGCGCACGCTTTCTTCCATGTCAGGCGTTCGTTACACAGCATAGCAGAAGGAGCAAAGATGTTCGAAGCGGCGAGGTGACGGGTCCAAGATGGGTTGCGCGGCGGCCTGGTTCATACTTGCCAAAGTTATGCGAGCGTTAGACACATCTCCAACACTTCTCGATGACGCGATGCACACGCGTCCGGTGTGAAATAATGCTACAAGCTGTTTGCTTCTAGCCGTCTTCTTCCTGAACGTTCACACACGCCAACCGCGCTTTGATGTTTGTCGCCATATTGGCTACCCAACGAAGTCCATGGCATGGCTTGGCTTGACTTCGTTACAGTCTTTTCGGGTTAGATTCTTGCTCTTCTTGCGGCCTCACAGGCCAACGCCTCGTTGCACAGGCGCAGCACTTTTAGCGCTCTTAGCTCCCATCAGCTCTCTTCATGTCTGATAGCAGCGCATTTTTTAGGAGCGAAAGTGAAAAAAAAATGTTGACCTATTTTGCATAATAATTTGGTTAGAGATTTACGGAGATTTAAACTGATAAAAGTTTGTATAAGACTAATAAGCGTCTTATATATACACCCAATACAAAAATGTACAAGACTAATACAAGTTTCTATCAGAATTTTTGCTAGGGATACGAGTGTAATAGCCTTTCATCCATGGTACCGGCAGCGTCAGACGTCCATACGGATTGTGATCCAAAAGAAGTAATACAACGGATCATTTAGGGATCATTCGCAATCCATTGTGGTCCAAAATAAGCTCTAGGATGGACCATTGAGGGATCATTTACAATATCTAACCCTGTGGATGTCCCCTGGACGCCCAGTAAAGGATCCAGGACGTTTAGACCATTTGAGGACGTCCTCAGGACGTTTTGCAATTACTGGGTAGTGGCGAATGGACTATGCGTTCAGCGATGAATATCGGGAGGACGACCTGGGCGATGTTCTGTGGCCATTATGTGCCGGGTTCGGGCTGGATCGAGTCCTAGAAATGTCTCCAGGAGATGGCCCAATGTCGCTTCCGTAATAGAAGCAGGCCTGGAAGTAGTGGCAGGTTGAATAAATCATGCACCGCAGGGAGAGAGGTCCATATTGCACGAACAGCAGGCGTCAGTGCAACCCCCAGGCGAATTCTCTGAAACGCGACGTACGTCCGCTCGGCGGGTTAAGCCGCCAGGAAGGTCATTCCCACGCGGATGAAGAAGGCCACGCGTGGAGCGCCAAAAAGACTTTTATTGCGAAAGCAGTTGGCCTCGCCCAGCGAGTTTCGTCGTGTGTCAGAATTTGACTTCGAAGTGACACCACATGACTCGCCACCGCCGCTGATGATGATGGTGATGATGCTTAGCGGCTTCCCCTTTGTAACGGGGTGGCGTTGCACAGCGGCGACAGGTGCAGCGGCGCCTGCCGACAGGCGACTAGCGGCACCTGTCGGCAAGTTGGAGAGGAAGGAGGAGCGACTGGGTCGCGACGCGGAAAGAGACGCGTCACGTGACGGCGATTGATAAATCCGCTCAAGGGATAAATACAGGGATGAATCCAGTTGTCCGCCGCTGCACCCCCCATTGAACTATATGGCACCGACAGGCGCCTGCTGCGTGGGGCCGTCTTGCAGATGTCGCTCGGCTTGCTTATATGAGTTAAAGCGGAAACGTGAGTACGACCGCGCAAAGCGGCAGGCTGAAACGAGTGAAGAACTGGAACTCCGGCGAGGTGAGCGTCGGGAGAAGGATGCAGAAAAAACGATAACGACGAGCTTTAGAGGAGGAATGAACGCCTCGCATTCGACTTCGACGACGGCTTCGGAAGCTGACGAAACGACGGTAGTAAGTGCTCACAGAACGTTCTACTAGCCATATCGTTCGGTTGGCAAATTGTGTTTCGTCTTCCTTTCTTTGCAAAAGTCCAAAAAAGGGATCAAACTTCAAACCTCAAACTTCGAAAAAACTTCAAAATACACATGATTTGTATTCCAGTTTTGTACATCACTGTCAATTAGCCGATTTTTTTTTTCGCTTCGCAAAGCACCCCCATTTGCTGTCCGAAGCCTGCCGTGTCGGCTTCATGCGACTCGGCCCTGCACCTCAAAAGAACGCCGACCACTGCGTTATTGGCCGCGAGGCCCACCACTGAAGAGGCCGGCGCTGCTATCGTTTTGACGTCACTTGTAGGATAGGATCACCGTTCTTATCATTCCTATCGTGCTGCGTAGTTGGCTTGCAGCGCTTGACAATTCGCTTCGGAAGCGCGTTGTCCCTTCGCGACACCCTCTCCTTGACCTGGGGAAGACCTCCTCTCTACCCGAGCTGACCCGCGGGACGCGCGCGCAAGTTCCGCCGGGGAGTCGACTGGGCGATTTGGTCGGAACCGGTTGGTTCGGTAATGCCCCAATAACGGCGAACCCATTCGACTCCACGCCAGGGATGCCTCCCCTGCTCCCGTGGCCGTGATGACTGATATCGAGGTCTGAGTCCCGTGGCTTGAGCGAGCGAACGGAGCGACGTCTCGCCATGTATCTGCCAGGCAATAAAGCCTCACTTTGGATTGCCGGAGTCTGTCTACCGCATGTGAGTACCCGAACCCGTGCGTGAGTCTTCGGATTCCGCTGGGGCTAGTGTACGGCGCGTAGCACTTTCTCTAGCGAAGCTAGCCGGGGTCCTCTGCTATCCCGTACGTTAGCCCAAAGGTTATAACATCGCAGTATACCACGGGAGGTACGGTAGTAGATAGGTGCAACCATACTAGGTGAGGCTCCCTGAGAGACAGACGGCATTTTCTTACCAAACAAGGACTTGGCAACCCTTGTTGCGAACATTTGTCAAAAATCTCCTAAATGAATATCCAACCACACTATTGGCATTCAGTCCCCAGCAGCTGCATTGCCCCTACCCAAGGCGGCAGGAAGGCACGCAGTACGTAGTACAGCAGAAGGTGCTAAGAATCTCTGGGTTCGGGTAGGCCGCTGATGGGAATTTATAGCTACATTTGTTGCTCGAACTCTTTCGAGCGAAGCCAGTTTATCCATTCTTTTGCATGAGTAGGTTGAGCCTGGTAAGAAGGGTTGGTGAGGGATTTCTGGTGCTACCTACCGCTGATATTTTCTGTTATCGCGGGCATTCAGAAACACATTACTTAGGCGTAGGATTTTTTATTCATAGGGCTGTAGCGGGGGATCAGCATTAATGAGCGTGTAGCATCTCTCGCTATTCGGCTCATCAAAAAGCACAAGTTGCATGTGGTGCCCCTACATCCACTTACGATGATGAAGTAAAACTCGGTGCTTCGTCATTATGGGCGACTTCAATGCAAAAATACGGGCACAACACTTAGGGGAGCATGTGGTAGGGTAATTTGGCCTAGGCTCTCGAAACCGCCGCGGGGAAATGCTGGTTGCCTCCGCCGAAAGGAATAACCTTCGAATAATGGATATACTCTTCCGCAAAAGAAAGAACAGGAAATGAACTGGGAAAGTCCCAAATCATGAAACGAAAAACTTAATCAACTTCATTCTAACTGGCACTCAGTGTTGTACACGTTCCTCTAAAACAGTAACGAAAACTCGTTCCTCGTTCCTTCCCAATTTTGAAACGAGTTCCCGTTACAAGTTCTTTTATTGCGAAATGAACGCGTTCCAGTTCCACTTCGAAAATTGGAACGTGTCGTTACATTAACGTTGCATTTCATTTTTAGAAATTAAAATATGGTTTCGGATAACAGTGAGGCGAAATAAAGTTAAATTTAATTTAAAATTTAATTAAAAAAAATTTAAAACTCCCACCGAACTACGTATATTATACGAATAGGAACACCGCTGGCAGCAGATTATCTGGAGATAAAAAGAATCCAAAGAAACGCTCCTAGACGAATTTTTTCAGTGAGCACCGGACAAACTCCAGACATATCTAACTATGATTTTGTGCTCCTCTATTATGGGTGCAACACATATGGCACTTTAAAGGGGTCCTGAAATGCCTTCCGCCGATGCATGGATGTACATGTAACCAAATAAAGCAATGTATTAGCAATCTCCTCCTGCAAGAATTTTGTTAAAGCGATGAGTATTAGCTGAGAAATCGTAAATCAAAAACCGCGAATTATCGTCGCGCCGTATTTCCTCCTCCTTTCAACTGTTTCTTCGCTGTTGGCCTCCCCTCCCATGATGCTCCGCTCCTCAGCGGTGACGTACTTCCGCTATTGCGCTCCCACAGACTGCCGTCTGATACGGGCCAGCTCTTTCGGCTTTTTCATCTCTGTAGACACCATGGACACAGGCTGGAAAAGCGAACGAATGACCTGGCCGCATGTGTGCGGCCTGGCCTTGCCCTTTCGCGGTGTACGTAGCTGCAGGGCTGCAGTTGGTATCGGCGGCGAACTCGCAGCCGCGTGGGGAGAATCGTGCGCTCGTTCCCTTTGGTGCACCGCGCACTGTTTATCCAAAAAGCGCGGTCTCAGATGTGGCCCCGCTGGTGCCGGGTGTTATTTTGCGGTGGTTGTAATTCCTACTACCGGCGGCATGTGAAAAAAGACATTTTCAACCGACACAGAACCCGTGCACAAAACGCGCCGGATCGGATCGCTTTATCAGCGGCGATGAACGTGAAGGCGAAGAGCAAACCAACGCTGCACTCGATCAGCGAGAACCCGTGTTCTGACAAGCTGCACCCATGTGTTGCATTCAACACTGACGGGAAAGCGTTTCTTTGCACTTGTTTGGATAGTCGTAAAATGTCCAAACACTCCGGCACTCCGCTAGCAGATCAGCCGGCGAGACATTTCGGAAAACATTTGACAGATGGCGCCGTATGCATTAGTGTGTCGCTACGCAAAACTGATGAGACGCTCTACTAAAACTCCCATCGCGGTGTCACGTAGCGGGACGCAAAAATTTAGCGTTTAGCGTATGCAAAGGCCACAAACGCTGTACTAAAACTCTATTAGCAGCAAAATAGCGTGCGTATGTGAAACGCTTGCGTTTACAAAGCTGCACGCCGAGCGCGTACGTTTCAAACCTATTTAAATACACTGGCAAGCACAGTGTAACGTAGTCCGATATCAACCGTATGCTCAGGCGACAAGCAAGAGCTTGTTTTATGTGGGGCGGAGATTGCGCATAAAGGGCCGTTCGCACTTGCGACGAAAGCGAGTGAGAGCGGCAGGAATTCCGTCGCTTTGTCGCGCGACGATCGTTTTTGTCGAATGGTCGGGACAAATTTTGGTTGCGCGACAGAATTCCCGTCGCTTTCGCTCGCTTTCGTCGCAAGCGGGAATGGAAAGTTCTGCCGCTGCCGTCTGCTACGCAGCTCGGAGGTAACCGCGCAATCTGCTCGGGCCGGATGAACGCGCACACTCTCGCACGGCAGCGCCCCAAGCGGCAGACGGCCGCGTACATCGCTCCCGGCGCCCACCTGGAGCCCGCCCTCGGCACACTAGCCAGTATATTTCAGGCACTATAATGGAGGAAAGATTTTTTGCTTCCGATGAACCTAGTTCTTTGCCCCTGTGTTTTTAAATACGTGAAGTGGTTAGCACGTCGTCCTCACGCAGCTCTGTATCGTCGTAGCATCGCTGATTGTCCGAACGAAGCTTGCAGCTAAGCCAATGCAGCGACCGAAGCTGTGTGTGTGTGTGTGCATCGCATCCTGTGTGTTGTGGACGCGTTCGTTTCGCGATGAAATGCGACATTGTACTTCTGCGGGTGGATAGTGCTTCCCATGGTCTGGATTATCTTTCTCGAACGACGTACCACTCAACCTCGCATTTGGTATGTGCAGTGTGCCTGGCTAAAAGCCTTCTCGCTTGCGCGCCAGAGTTGTGACTTGCTGCTCGTCCCCGCAAACCGGGTGTGAGGTGAGTGCCGTATTTACGACGGGCAGGAGGAGGCAACTCATCGTCTGTCAATCGCGGTTCAGACTTGCAACGCATGTTGTGACGTTGCGTTCGTTCGAAACGCATCTCTGGATTGTTTTGAAGTTGAATAAAATGTACGCGTCAAACCCGGGCATTCGGCTCAGGGCGTTCTCTGCGATTGCACCAAAGAACTGCCACGGGACTTTCTTTATGGTACGTACTCACGTAAGATAAAATCCACGTCGTGTTATGGCCGTGTTGCATTCAATACAAACGGTTAAGCGTTTGTTTACACTTGTTTCGTTTGTCGTAAAATGTCAAAGCACTCCGGCACTCCGCTGGCGGATCAGCCGGCGAGCCGACGCTGAGCAGACGACTCATCTCTTTGCCGGAAGTGCGTGAAAAAGCCGCCCAATAGCAGGATGTCTAGCTCATGACGAACATCTGGGAATCGATGATGTAGACATGTGAAGATGGCCGCGTCCAAAAACGCGAAGGAAAGGGTGAGAAAAAAGCGACAAACTTTGCAACAAAAGTGTGAGCTTTCCGCTGCGCGTAAAAGAGAAATACTTGGCACAGGTGACGTTGGCGACCCAATCTAGCGATTGCGCTAGTTCATTTAGTGTGCTCAAAATGCCTTTCAGGGCCCCTTTAAACTTCGGTCTTACAAATGCGCAGTTAGGTTAGTGCTGCAGATAGAAAGTTACTCCCATGCCGAACATCATTAAATTTCTTGCTTAAGAAACTGTTTCGAAAAGAACAATGCATAGGCGTTTAATGAATGATTGTTCAATATTGCAGTTTATTTAAACTACTTTACAGGCCCTTTGCACGGAATTAAGTAAGGGGGTTACAAATCTGAAGCTCTGCGGATAATACACCACAAATTTGCGGGTAACAAAACACAGCAGAACAATTAATCGCTACGAGGTTCGCAATGCAAGTTTAAGTAGGAAGACGATAACAAGAAGAAAATATAAAATCCAAAAGCATAGTCACACATGAAATCTACGCGCAAGAATTACAAAGTATACCGAACACAATCAGGGTACTAGATAAAAGAAACAACCACAGATAGCCAAATATGTGGACGCGACGCACAAATCAGTTGCGGTGGTTAGAAGTACGCGTAAGGGAAAGACACAATAAATAACGCGGAGCCTAATCATGTGCATAAAAAACATTTACACTATACAAAATCAAAGCACAGGTTGAAACCGAAAGAAACTGAACGCTGGCCGTCCACGTTCGGGCGGCCTCTCAGGTACTGTCCATACGGCACGCGACGAAGTTATGCCCTACAATGACGATATTCCTGTCCTTTTTCAACACGACGCGTGCAATACAAAAGAACCAGGCACTCCCGTCGACCCATTCCCGCCAAAACGGCGACAGACCGCGCCAGGACGAAGTGCATGCTTACTCTGTAACTTCGAGCAGTCCAGCATCCCGAGACACTGCTGCGCGCCTAGCCCTACTGATAGCCGGTGACCCTTCGAATGACCTCAACGCTAGCGCGGCTCCCAAGACAGCAACGCACCCGCACCTCAAGCGCACTAATGCGGTGACAATATACAGATATTGTGGTTTCACAAGGGCCCTGCAGAGCCGCCCCGCAGGGAAGGATTCTATCGCCCAGACACGCATCCTGGCCTCTCCAGACAAACGATGAAAGGTGAAAAGCCTTCTCGCGGCTGCGCTATTCACAAGTCGTACGCCGTGTAAGCTCAACCGGCATGAAAGCAAGCACAAGCTGCGGCCCGCTGCGTGGTTATTTTTCCGCCTTAGACTTTCGAGGAAGCATGTTCCGCTGAAGGGCCAGCTTGTAGGAAGAGAAACATAGTAGCTAATTCGACCCGCCGCGGTGGCTCGTGGCTAAGGCGTTGCGCTGCTGCGCACGAGGTCGCGGGTTCGGTTCCCGGCCGCGGCGGCCGCTTTTCTGATGGAGGCGAAAAGCAAAAATGCCCGTGTGTACGAGATTTCGGCGCACGTTAAAGATCCCCAGGTGGTCAAAATTAATCCGGGGCCCTCCACTACGGCGCGCCTCATTGCCTGCGTTGCGTCGGCGCGTTAAACCTTACAATCAATCAATCATGCAGTAGCGAATTATGGCTTTTCATACTCGAGCCTTGGCATCAGAAGCCGCCAAATCCTAGCAATGTAACGTTTGCAGAAAGAACGCCGTTCCTACCGTTCCTTCATAAACCTAACGAGTTACCGTTACAGTTCCATCGACCCTTAATGGAACGGTGGCGTTCCTCCGTTCCTCCAAAAAGGACCTATTCCAGCAACGCCGTTCCTTGTAACACCGTTCCGTACAACACTGCTGGTACTCCACGCATGGTACACGATGTACAGCTAATTGGCAGGGTTAGAACAAGTGATCACAGGATGGTCAGAAGTCGCATCCGCCTGGATTTAAGAAAGGAAAGAATAATGATGCTAAAGAAGACGCCTAACCTGCCCTCCGTAGGAAGAAAAGTGGAAGAATTCAGATTGCTATGTTGAAAAGAAATTCGCCGTGTTGTCCAATCAAAACAACGATGTGGGCAATGTCAATTATCATTTCACAAATGCGGTCATTCAATCACTAGCCATATGAGAAAGACAGCCCGAATGTGAATCCAAGTTATCACAAAAATCTAAAGCCCTTATTGAAAGCGCCGAAAAATGTTAGTCTGCAGCGCGCGGGACCGAATAGAATTGCCAGAGTTGGCCAAATTGATCAACAAAAGCAAGACTGAGACATTCGTGCTTTCAACGTTGCAAAAGTTTAAACAAGATTGAAACCCCGAGGAAGCTTGAAAGCGACTAAAAGGAAGCTCACTATGGGCAAAAATAGAATGTATGCACTCTAGGACGCGAATGGCAACATAACAAACAATACTGATGATATATATAGGAGAGGAATTTTACACAAAACTGTTCGCTTCTGATCGTGTCTCAGAGACAAGTTTTTCGATAAGTGGCATCGGGCAGGTTCCATCGATTACGACAGATGAGGGAGTGGCGCAAGTGTTTTAAGTTGTCTCAAATTACAGGGTGCAGAGCGAGTGGGTGCCTTGCTTGTGGACGCCGCCTGACTTGCAGCTATCTGAGCCCAGTTGGGCGGTGGTGGAGTGAGCACTGGGGCACAATGTGTGCCAGATGTACTGGCCATGTTCAAGGCGGGACCTGTTCGTGCAGACACCCTCCTCTGGTGCTCAGCTTGAGAGTTGGAGGTGTCTTTTTTTTTCAGCAGCAATAAAGGCGTGTTTTTTTTTCAGCAGCAATAAAGGCGTTACGTGATCACGGTGTTGACAAGGCATACATTGCGCTCTTCAAAGATATATGCGGCGGATGCACGGGAACTATATATCAAAGAACTTTTAAGTTTCCCATACAAAAGGGTGTCCAGAAAGGGGACACAATATCTTCGCAATTATTTACAGCCTGTACGGAGGGTGTGTTCAGGAAGCTTATGTGTAGGGAAATGGGGGTGCGAATCAAGGGGGAGTATCTCAGCCCCCTGAGTTTTGCAGACGACATTGTCCTGTTCAGTCAAAGCAGCCGGGATTTTCAGCATACGCTTTGCCAATTGTGCTCGAAAAGTATGGCTGCAAGCTTAAAAATAATAAAAAAAAGAAATTGGAGGTATAGAAACGTGACTTTAAGATAGGTAATGAAGTCTTCGAAACAGTATGCGATTACGTCTACCTTGGGCGAGTCATAGCTGCTGATCCAAACCACGAAAAGGAAATTACCCACAGGATAAGCGTGGGGTGGCTGATTTTGGTAAGAATTCCGATACCTTGACTGGTAAGCTTCCTCTGTCGCTCAAAAATGTGGTATTTAATCAATGCGTTCTTCCACAAATGACTTACGAAGCAGAAACTTGGGGTCTCACTAAGCGACTTGAAAGGCAACTTAGATCCGCCGCCCAACGGGCTATGGAACGGCTAGGGGTCACGCTGAGGGATAGGAAGACAGCCGCATGGATTAGGGAATAGACTAAGGTGGAAGTCATTATAGTTCAAATTAAGCGAAGTAAATGGACTTGGGAGGTTCACATCACGCGCATGAAGGACAACAGGTGGACCATCCGTTTGACAGAGTGGCTTCCAGTAGACCGCAAACGCAATAGGGGTCGGCCGAGAAGTCGATGGACGTATGAGCTACGGCTGTAAAGCCAAGGCTAATGCACAGTATTGTTACGCTGGTGTCACAATTTTTTCGCAGACCATGCGCAGGCAGGGCGGCCCACATGAGGCGACAGGGGACGCAGAGGCACAAGAGCAATGGGGCAAAAGGTGTGGGCAATACGGGCTTGGTGCAAACAATGCACATTATTATCGGCCAACCAGGAATGCTGGAACAACGAACATACACGCGAAAACAAGAAAAGTAAAAAAAAAATCAAATAACGTGAGCACCAGCACGCTCGGGTCCGACAGAAAACGAGAGGGCCCACGACGCCGCCCGAGGTTCAATCGACCGGGAAGACGTCGACACCATCCCACTCCACCTCGTAAGATCGGCAAGTGATCGCATGGTGTCATACAGAGAAATCATAGATCATTACATATTTGCAAGGATCCCGCTGGGCGCCGCAGCCGTGTTGTGGAGGCAGTTACACACGAACACGTTTCGGAACCCGGTTGCGCTCAGTCGCTGCTACCCCGAAATATACTAGGGAGATGGTAAGCTAAGCACGGGTCGGGCGGACCTCTATACCATATGTTATGTTCGTTCCCCGAAAGACAGAATCAAAAGGGCGCAGCAAATGCTATAGGATAAACTAGTTTGCTGTAATGAATATTGCCGCGAACCATGCATTGTGTTTATTTATGTTTTGCTTTTGCCGCCCGTCTGCGCCGGTCTGTTATCTCTGTGCCAAGGGAGGCGCGTGTTCCATTCTTTCTTTCTGTGCCGCATGTGTTATCTGTTCTGATAGGGAGACCATTCCGATCTAACGTGAACAGCCCAGAATAATCGTCTTGGATCTACAATGTTCTAGATGTGAATCGACGAGAGAGAGAGAGACCCTTTATTACAGAGAAAGCAGAGGTTTGGCAGCATGAATTCGCTGACATGCTACTCTGTGGGGAAGGGGGGAGAAGGAAACAAAGGAAGAAGGTGGAAGAAGAAGAGTAGGAGACAAAAGATAAGAATAAAAAAAAGAATAAAAATTAAAAATGAAAAGAGTCCTGTTTTTAAGGGCGCTGAGTAAGAAACTTGATTGCACACGCTAGGGAGATGGCTACAGTGTTGTAGCGACGCCAATGCCCTCGAGGCACTCAAATAATGCAGACAAGGCTTTGCACTGGGAGGATGGTGAGTGGAATGGTCCAAGCATCAAGCTTAGTGTTATTGGTCCAGGTTGGAGACATTCAATTCTTTGCTGTAAACGGGCCCTTGATTCAGCATAAGCAGAGCACTCTAGTAGTATATGTTCGATGGTTTCGGGTGAGCCACAGTTGTCATAGTATGGGTTGGAAGTCTGGCCTATACATGAAGGAACGAATTTCTAAACGCTGCATTAAGGCGCAGTCGATGGTACAGTGTCTCCAGTCGGCGAGGCAGTAGTTCCGGCAGCCTCATTCTCATGTACGGGTCTATGCAATATAGAAAGGCCTGATGAAACTCCGGAAGGGACCATAAGAGGCTTCTCTCAAGCAAAACTACTGCCTTAGTCATGGCTGAGGCATCATTTTTCGTGAAAAAAATCCTTCTTGGTGTTCTCAATTCTAGGCGCCTGCGGGCAGCCTCATCCGCTTTCTGGTTACCCAATATGCCACAGTGGCCTGGGAGCCACTGTAGTGTCACACGATGTCCAGCGACGAATGCAAGATGGTGGAGATACTTCACTTCTCGCTGGGCATGTTCATGAAGGCTGAAACAGCTAGCGCGTTGCAGGGTCTGAAGAGCTGCCTTCGAATCACAAAAAATGGTCCACTGTGTCGACGGCTGGCGAAGAATGTATCGGATGGCTTCTTTTATCCCATGAAGCTCAGCCGACGTGGACGAAGTCGGTCGCTCAAGGCGGTATGACAGGGCTTTCCCAGCTGATGGAATAAAAATTCCTAATGAACTGCACTCAGTTGTTGCCGACCCATCAGTAAAAATGTAGGCTGATTTGAGGCATTTGCTTTTTTGAATCAATTCCAGGTATAAATGTTTTTATCCTAAGGGGCGACAGAGTCCAGGGCGGGAATCCCAGGGGCATTATCTGCGGTGCTTGAGTTGGAATTTGAGCTTTAATAGCCCTGATTGCTTGCCCAAAGCTGGAATTGCTTCGATCTGCGATATGAGCCTACGAATGCGTTCTTGCATGTAACCTGTGCCTCAAATGAATTCGTAGTGTTTCTTGAAGTCGTAACACGTCTAAGGGCAGGCAGCCGGCTTCAGCAATTGTCCCAGAACGCGACGATCCTTTAGGAAGGCCGAGGCAATTCCTGAGACAGTTATTCCTCGCCGCTTCAAGCTGTCTTTTGCTTGTAGGGGACAGCTGCTGCAGGACAGAGAGGCTGTAGCGCAACACACCGTCAACATACGCCTTGAAGAGAAGAACCATGGAACGACAATCGCTGCCCCAGCGTGTGCCAGAAAGATATCCAATAATTTGGGATGCCGTGGAAATTCGCATGCGTAGTCTCTTTACTTCCGGAGCCCAGGAGAGGTTTCTGTCGATTGTAACACCAAGATACCTTTGGGTACGGACGTATTTCAAGGGCCGGCAACCGAGGATTAAAGGATATCTATCCATGCTCTTACGGGTGAAGGCCATAGCGCTGCTTTTTTCTGGGGAGAGATGAAGTCCTTTAGGCTGTAGGTGTTCTAATATTTTTGCAAGTGACGTCTGGAGCTTCTGTTGCGTAACTAGACGTGATCTCGAAGCACTCCAAATGCAGATATCGTCCGCGTACAGAGTTATCTCGACCCTACGGGGGAGAACACGCTTCAGGTGAATGAGCACGATATTGAATAGTAAAGGACTTAATACAGCTCCTTGAGGTACCCCTCTTCTTACTTCATAACACGGTGTAGGCCCTTCTTATGTGCACATGAAAAGTTTTCTTCCTTCAAGAAAGCTTGAAATCCATGCGTATAATCTTCCGCCTAAGCCAAATGAAAGAAGGGATGCTAGAATTGCATCGTGATATACGGAGTCGAAGGCTGATTCAATATCTAAAAACACCGCAATTGGTATGTGTCCGGAATTTAGTTCTTCCAAAGACGATAGTAGGGTAATAATGCTGTCAATAGCCGATCGGTTCTGTCGAAATCCATTCATTTGAGGTGGGTACAGTATTTTAGTTTCCATGTACCAAGTCATCCTTCTGAAGACCATCTTTTCCATTAATTTCCCAACACAGCTAAGTAAGGCTATCGGTCGAAACGAGTCGTAACGTGTTGGCGATTTTCCAGGCTTTAAGATAGAAATAATTTTCGCTAATTTCCAATCAGACGGGACAGTACCATGCAGCCACGTTGCGTTGTAATACTCCAGAAGACGCAGGCGGGAGTGCTGGGATAGATGCGAGATTGCCTCATAAGTGATTTCGTCGTAACCAGGAGAAGACCGTTTCTTGACGTCGGAAATCGCTGCATTGAGCTCCTGTATCGAGAATGGCAGGTCCAAGGCAGGTAAGGCAGCTGCCGGTGGCGCAGAAGGGTTGGAGTGTGCGCGTATCTGAGTAGATCAGCTTGCAGACAGGAGCTTGCAGTATACGTTAGCTGCTTTCTTCTGGGAAATGTTTTCGTGCAACGACAGCGCGCTGAATGGGTGTAGCTGCGGTATATGGGTACGCATTCCCTTTACAACGCGCCAAATATGCGATGACGGCTTGTGAACATCTAATTTTGCACAAAAATCTTTCCATTGCTGCCTGCTCAACTTTTCCAGATGGCGTCTTACATGTCTATATGCCCTGCGAGCTTGTTGCAGGTCTTCTAAAGTTTTGGTGCGACGCGCCTTCCGCTCCGCACGCCTGCGAATGGCTCGTAAACGCTCGTACTCCCCATCTGTCTTGATGTTTGAACGCCTTCGTGTGACACACGTTGATTCCCTGAGACATCGAGCCATGAAGGGAATCGAGGTCGTCATCTGAAGTGATCCTCAGGTCCACGCTCTGTTCATAAGCATCCCAGTTTGTGCACTTTACCTTCCTTCCCAATCGGAGTGCATCTTTCTCGAGACAGGATAGTAGAACTGGGAAGTGGTCGCTCCCCCTCGTTTCCAGGTCTGTGCACCAGGAAAATTTTTGAGCGATGCAGCTTGATACGAAAGAAACGTCAATGCAGCTGCTCACTGTCGCGTTTTTCATGTACGTGATGCTGCCATCATTAATGGGCTCAAACTTGAATGTGCGTTACCCCAGATCTCATGGTGCGCGTTGAAGTCACCGCAGATTAGGTAAGGCGGGGCCGTGCTAGTGAGAATGCTTTGTAGCCTCGAGGCGTCAAAGCCATTGCCTGGCTCTATGTAGGCAGCAATAAAAGTAAATTGCTGTCTTCCAATCATGGTTTTGGCACAAACATATTCTTCAGTTTCATGAGCAGGCACAGCGACTCTGGCTACTGGCAAATCATTGCGGACACCAATAAAAAGACGACTGATGCCGTTCGAGCGTTGAGAATGCAGCAAATTGTAGTTTTTTAACCTAAAGTCATCCTCAACACGAGCCTCGGATATTACAATAAATGGAAATCGATATGTACGCACAATTTGGCGAAAATCGGCAAGTTTTGAGCGTAGACCGCGAGCGTTCCATTGGAAAATTGTACAGGTCTTGATATTTTCGTTGATGAGCGGTTTCGGGGAAGGGGTGTCCGATAAAGTCAGCTTCTGTGTACTCCGGACCCATATCGCGAAGTTGGAGACGCAGCCACGAGAGGTTCCAGGGACAAGACGGCTTCAACTTCAGGGATAGGTCCATACGAGGGATGGGCACGCAGTAGAGCCCTGATTGCTGCGAACAGAATTGGGATCAGCATACCGGTGATATCGGCCTGCGTGGGCTGACCTGTCGTCCGTTCCTGTTCCCTGCGGGGACGTCGAGTTGGTGGGGAGGCTAGCTGCGTCCTGTGGGTGCGCGTCAGGTGTGACCTGAGAAGCTTTGCTGGAAGATTGATCCCGTGTAGCTTGCGCATAGGACTTGTTTGTGGGAACTTCACGTACCATTAAGCGGAGGGTCACTTGAAGGCACACTAACAGTTGAAAGTACGACTTCAGGGTTCGACGGCGGCTCACGTCGTGCAGGAGCTTTCCCTTGTATTTGCTCGACACTGCGTGCAAGAGTAGCTGCCTTTTTCTTCGGGCAAGCACCAAACGACGCGGGATGTGGGCCGTTACAGTTCGCGCAGCGGGGTTGGTTGCGCGAAGTGCAGTCCTTGTGGGAGTGGTCACCAGAGCATATTTTGCAGCGAAGCTTTCCTCTGCAATTCTTGGCGATGTGGCCATGTTTCTGGCACTTGAAGCACTGTGTGGCAGATCCGATGTATTATGCCACGGGGAAGCTGTAAAAACCAAGGAACACCCTAGCAGGCAGAGGGGAACCCGGCTTAAACTCCAAGGTGGCAGAGCGTCGGCGAGTCTCAGCGACGACTTGATTTCCATCGCGTGCGTAGGTGACTTGCCGACGGGCAGATACCACACCTTGATCGCTCAGGTAACTCGCTAGTGCCTCATCCATGTACTCCAAGGGGCACGCCTTGGATTTTCCCATACGTCGCCATGTATGAACGAGGCACGCGCGCCTCGACTGTCATGCCAGCAAGGGAGGAGCCGTGAAGATGTCGGTTGACAGCGGCAAGGGACGACACAGTCACAATAAGACTTCCATCCTTGTTTAGGCGACGGTTCGAGAACCACGCGCGCCGAAAGATAAAAAATTGGCCGCGTATCTGCTCCTTTCGTTGCAAATGCCGTCAAAAGACGATAGTCTTTATCGGCTTTTGCAAAGTAAATGCCTCCCTTCGCTTTCCCGCTCACCTCTCAAGTTGCTCCTCTTGCGTCGCGCTCCTCCCAAGGTAAAGACGCCAAATGTTTGCTTAAATCATTTTAAATTTACCGCGTTCCACTGCTCCAAATGGGGTGTCTCGATGCGAACGCTGCCGTACGGCGAAGATGAGCGTGAATCGAGGCGCCCTACTTCAACATTTATAGAACCGCGTTTCCCTACTCCACGTGCGTTGCAAGCAGAACGTGAAACATATCTAGTGGAACCTTGCGTAACTGTTGCCGGTTGATTTCTTAAAATGGCGCCAGAAGCTATAGTGGCGCGTGCGACAGCAGGCGACGGCGGAGTGAATTCTTTTTCTGCAGTTGATGAAGTAGTTAATTTCGCAAAAGTCAAGCATGTTTGATTTTTTATAAAGGAACACTGCAAATATCCCTTCTGTATTGATTTGTTGTCTCATATTTGCGTAATGTCTTGTTCTTCTTCAACAATGTTGACAAGTATGAACATTGCACCGGACATAGACGGGTAGATTTAGCTGCGACTATACAAGACTATTGCGCAGGCATTGTTTTGCTTTGGCCGGGTGGCTGAATCGAGTCACAGACAGACAGACGGACAGACAGACATACAGACAGACCAAAATTTCTGGGTTTAAGTAGCCCAAGAAAGACTATCGTCCTTAAAAGCCTGCAGAGCAGACGCCGGGGTATTCGATCTCCGACGCTCGCTTGAGTGCGTCACTTTGCTGACTGCTGCTTCACCGCCCGTGTATTAAATGCAGAGCATTTCAGTAACTCACGATGTCACCCGCGTTGTCCCGTCGTAGTCCGCACCGTCGTTGTCCGCAACCCTCCCCCTACACTATATAAAAGAAAATACTGTCCGGCGCCAGGTTTCGATCCCTCGACCCTGCGGGCGGAACGCAATGTACATGGTGCTCTACCCACTGCGCCGCAAAGCCGACACAGAATGGGACGCTACGAACGCGCCTTATATCCTTGACTCATTCAAACTACGTCAAGAAGCTGCTGATACAACGCATTCACTACCACCAACTCCCCAAACACTAAACGTTAACGCAATACACCCACCCCCTATGCGACGCATTTACTCGAGTACCCCTCGCGCGGAGATGGGCCCAATTACGATGGCAGTGCAACGCCGGCACGTGCGGGGAGAAAAGAACAAAGAGAACAGAACTCCTGCAGGCGCAGTTTCAGGCAGGGGGCGCGCGAGCATTGCGAAGGCGGGAAATTTGAATTGCATGGGGTGGTAGCAGTAAGCGGATAACGGCGGTACAGGCCACTATGGCGAATCACTGCTCTGCATTTCCGACAGCTTTCACATTGAGTGGAACGGCTTCTAATTTTAATTTACAAGATTTCAATTTTTATTAGATGCAGAGCATCTGATTCACTGCCTTGTCCCTCCGGCATCGTCGTCGTTGTCGTCGGCGTTGTCCACCCCTCCCCCATTCTCCTCGCCGCGCCAGCTGCTCCAACACCCTCTAGCTGCGCTCTCCGCCGCTCACCCCCTCTCCTCTCCGATAGCGAACACTCTCTCGCGAGGGGCATTGGATTGGATTCGATTGGATTGGATTTGGATTGAATTGGATTGGATTAAAGTGGATTGTGTTGGATTGTGTTGCGTCATAGCCACGGCAGACGCGCTGGGGCCGGCGCATGTGCAGTACTCTCTCTTCCGCGGTTTCCTCTCCTTCGGGCGCGCTGCGCATATAACCGGTGTGCCGTTCTCCGGCGACGCAACATCCACGCTTGGCTCAAACACCTAGAGTCCACGCCGCTTTACAAGTACGCCAATGTCGTCATCGACTGGGACCGGCTTACGCAGTCCCCTCAACGTTATGCGCGCTATAAAACGCGGTCCCTTCGCCGCTCCGCCTATGCGTCGCATCTACACAGGGGTTCCCGCGAGGGGAGGTGGGAGTTTTTTGAGTTGTTAGGGGAGCACAAGTTCGCTCCAATAATCGTGTTTTCCTTCAAGACAACTGCGTCGCCTCTGGCTTCGTTACATCTGGAACAGGTGCTGGGTACATGAACCCTACGCCCTCGTCAAGCCGACAAGCAAGTCCCACTCGTGCCAGCCGCCGACAACAAGGTCTTCAGCCGGAGTTTGGACTGCTTCCGGATAAAGTGAAGAAAGAAGACGTTGTGACCCCCACCAGGGTCAACGCAGGCACCATGACCATCGCTCCCAATCCTGCCCTCGTTCTTCAGCAACCCAGGGAGGCCCCATCATTTCATGGGTCACCTTCGGAGGACCCCGAAGACTGGTTGGAGCAAGTCGAGCGGGTCAGGCTGTTTAATCGATGGGACGACGCGGAGACACTGAGGCAAGTGTTCTTTTACCTTGAGGACTCAGCACGGATCTGGTTCGAAAACCATGAGAGCTCCCTAGAGTCTTCGAACGATTTCCGAACGCAATTTTTAACGACGTTCACCACGGTTGTGCGGAAAGAGCGGACCGAAGTCTTGCTGCAGACGCGGACACAACACCCTAACGAAAGTGTTGTTGTGTTCGTCGAAGAGATGAAGAGGCTCTTCAGGCGTGCTGACCCTTGCATGGGGGAAGAAAATAAGTTACGCTTCTTAATGCGCGGTGTGAAGGAGGAATTGTTCGCTGGACTTGTCCGCAACCCGCCCAAAACCGTCGCCGAATTCGTGACCGAAGCCAGCACAATTGAGAAGGCTCTTAAAATGCGTACTAAGCAGTACGACCGCAACTTTGTTGGCGCGGCCAATGCGAACTACGTCGACAACATGCCGATTCCGGCAGACAGCCTACGTGATACTATCCGCGCAATAGTGAGGGAGGAGCTGCGGAAACATCTCCCCACGCCGCCGCAGCCGCAAGTCGCTTCCCTTACCGATGTGATTAGGGAAGAAGTGCAGCAGGCGCTGGGAACCTCAACGACGTCAGAAGCACCCCGCGAGCCGCAAGCCATGTCCTACACGGCTGCTGTTCGCCGGCCTCGCCCAACTGCTCCCTGCCGTCACGAAACTCCGTACCGTCGCCCCCTGTCGCCGGCCCGACCACCTGCGGTGCAACCCCCCGCCCCAAGGGAGACCGAGGTGTGGCGAACGCCCGATCGTGGCCTCCGCGATTTGCTGCCGGCGGCGCGCCGTTGCTAGCTGATCGCCGCCGGTAGCTGATTGCGGAGGCCACGGCACGATAATTGACCGCTGTGCTACCACTGCGGAGAGGCTGACCACATCTACCGTCGCTGCCCCTACAAGAGGCTCGGTTTGCGAGGCTTCTCCGTTGACGCACCACGCCCCCAACCCGGCCAGCGCCCTACTGAGATCGAAGACTACCTGTCCAACACCAACCGAGGACCAGCCCGATTCAACCGTTCACCGTCGCCCTACCCGTACCAGTCGCCAAACCGCCGCAGTACTGCTGACTTCTCCGTGGAAGGTCCCCCAGCCCACGCGGGGGAAACTATAAAAGCAGCAACTTCTGGAGGTAAAGTTGCAGAACCGCGGAAAAATGAAAACCCTCCAACGACGCAGCGACTCGCTGAAGACCATGATTCACGACATGCCCTCATCCCGACGACCCGATCTAACCCTGACGTGAATTCCGAACACGACGACAGGAAAACGGCGCGACGCGTACCCGACACGACCGAACCTGCCGCTGAGAATACGACGAAGACGACGACGCATAGTGCCCGACCGTCAACGCGTACAAGCAGAGATACTACGCCACGACGCACCCGGAACTCGAGGAAGGCGGCGTCCGACGTTCAGCTGTCCATCGACGGCTTTGATGTAGTCGCTCTCATAGACACGGGAACCGACTACTCAGTAATGAGCGGGCCATTTGCGTTTAAGCTGAATAAAGTTATGACCAGATGGGACGGTCCGCACATTCGCACAGCAGGAGGCCACCTCGTGACGCCAAGTGGAACGTGCACATCGCGCGACACCATAGACGGCACAACGTACCCTGCGGCGTTCGTCGTTCTGCCTAACTGCTCCCGCGACATAATTCTTGGAATGGATTTTTTGATGGACAACGGTGCAATAATCGATCTGCAGACCAAGTCAATCACTTTTTCCCTCCATCACTCCATGACACCGGAACCGAACCCCGAACGTCGTGCTGCTGTAAGGACTGCCGGTGGTCATGTCACCCTGCCACCCCGCCTAAGCTTGATGATCGCAGTCTACTGTGAAGATGCTGCTCCTGACGTCGACGCTATCGTAGACAGTGATTAAAGGTTGCTTCTTAACCGTGGTGTGTCTGTCGCACGAGGCATTGCGCGCTTCAGGGAACACCAATCCCACGTTTTGGTTACTAATTTCACCGAGGAGTACCAGCATTTAAACAAGGGCGCGGCAATAGCATTCCTCGAAGAAACGCAAGAAGCAAGTGACGTAATCGCGGTCGCTGACTTTGAACGCACACCCGTAGAAACCTTCAAGCTCCCGCAGCCCTTCGACGTGAATCCGGCGCTACCGGAAGAACAACGGAACAAATTATTGGCTTTGCTGCGTCGCTATAGCGAATGTTTTTCGTCGAGCGCAAAACTACGTCAGACACCTCTAGCGAAGCACCGAATAAAAAATTCCCCGCATTTCCCCGAGGGGAAGAATGTGAAAGTGCGAATGCACGAGTTGAATTTGCGCGGTTCGGTAATGTTCGCGAAAAAGAGATCACACACACACACACAACTACAAAGAAAGAAAGATGCATTTATTCACAGACACCTATTTGTGTTGTCGTTGTACTTGATTGCTAGAGCGGATCTCAGCTTTGAAATTTCGTGTCAGTACTCCTTTAAGCAGGTGCATTAGCCCTTCTCACGCCCGATTCTTGGCCAATCCCCCACGTGGGTATGTGCCATGTCAGCGGCCAGGCAGCGCGCGCCCATCTCCCCCCGTTGCCAAGGAAGACGAGGAGATTCCTGGCCAATCCCCCACGTGGGTATGTGCCATGTCAGCGGCCAGGCTGCGCGCGCCCATCTCCACGTGCGCGGACATCGCCGGTGGACGCAGGTTCAGGGTCGCTTAAGAAGTGCATTGCACTTAATAACCGAAGATGGAGCCTGACCTACCCGACAGTCACCGTACCGCGTCTCTTCCCACGAGCGGGAAGCCATCAGGACTCAAGTCGACGACATGCTCAGCGACGACATCATACAGCCATCGAAAAGCCCCTGGGCTGCGCCGGTCGTACTGGTGAAGAAAAAAGACGGCACATTAAGATTTTGCGTTGACTACAGGCGACTGAACAAAATCACCAAAAAGGACGTGTACCCCCTGCACCGAATCGAGGACGCCCTCGACCACCTCTGCCATGCTAAGTACTTTTCATCGATGGATCTGAAGACCGGCTACTGGCACATTGAAGTGGACGAGAGAGACCGAGAGAAGACCGCATTTATAACCCTTAAGGTGATGCCGTTTGGGCTGTGCACAGCACCAGCAACGTTTCAAAGAGTCATGGACACTGCTAGCTGGCCTTAAAGGAGCACTGACACGAAAATTTCATGTTACACTTTTATTGCTTTTATCGATGCTTAATCGTCTGGCGAACTTGAAACAGCACTTCAAATACTTCAGCGCGCGATAGTTAATTACATTGAACGGCCTGAAAATCGTTTGTTTCAAATTCCCGCGCTTTCATCCCGAACGGCGCATATGAACGAGTCCCGGTTTGACCTCACCGCTTTGTGCGGACGTCACCGGCGCCCGCTTGAGAGGGTGTTGCGCCCGCTCGCCGCTCGTGGGGCCGCATGCGTGAAGTTACGTCACGAGTTTTTGACGAGCGCTGTCACGTCACTTCTTTTTCCTCTCCTGGAGTGATGTCACGCTGATGTCCATTTGCTGAGTGCCGCTCCGCGCGCTGCTCCGTCGGCGCGATAAATGAGATCCAATTGAACTATGTTCTTCGCGTCGCAGGCCGCTCATATTTCAGCCAGGGTATTCTGGTGAATGAAGGAAGCGAACTGTGCAATAATATTAACGCCGAAAATTGGTGTCAGTGCTCCTTTAAGTGGCACACCTGCCTCGTATACCTCGACGACGACGTTGTGGTATTCGCGCGCACTTTCGACGAACTCCTTGCCAGGTTGGAGTCTGTACTCGAGGCCATTCGTACGTCGGGGTTAACGCTGAAGCCTGAAAAGTGCCGTTTCGCATACGAGGAACTCAAGTTCTTGGGCCACGTCGTCAATGCCGCGGGAGTCCTACCTGACCCGGCAAAAACTTCAGCCATTGCGAACTTCCCAAGGCCGAAAGACAAGAAGGGCGTGCGAAGATTTCTCGGGTTGTGCGCATACTACAGGCGCTTCGTCGCAAACTTCGCACGCATTGCAGAGCCACTCACGCGCTTGACGAAAGATAGCACCCCTTTGTGGGCATAATGGGCCTAGCTACGGGGTAGCAAACCACCCCGGCTAGCCTCGTTAGAGACGTTGAGCGCCGATGTTAGCTCGACGGTCCCTTGTGGGCCTAAGTGGGGTTCAGGGTGTTCCCCCCACGCCCGGAACTGACCCATCCAAAATGCCCCAGAGAGGTACGCGGCGTCCACAAGGGAGACGCCGCGACGGGTTCGACTCACCGACACAGGCGACGACAGGCTCCAAGGGGGCCAGGACGAACCAGGGGGTTTATTGGCCGAGTGGTACAGCGCGTAATAACGCCAAGACAGGCTTAAGAACTACACTGTACCGACGCGTGCCTCAAAGCCGGGCTCGAGCGGGCCGCGACCATTGAGGCGACACGGGGCTGCCGGCGAGGCGGGGGTAGCCCACCTCGCGCGTCCGATTGGGGTCATGGGCCCCGCTCCGGACGGGTGGCGGCGAGGGTGCGATAGGAGCCGCGATCCCTCGCGTTCCCTATACTCTATCCTCCATTTCTTTTCCGAACCCAGAGAGCGAGAGCTAGTGAGAGAGCCGAGAGAGGGCTCCGAAACGTGCGCGTCGCGGTTTTAAGGCGCTGAGGAGAGGAGGCAGGTTCCCGGGCGAGGAGGAGCGGAAGCGGCGGCAGGGCAGTTGGAGCCCTCCGGCGCGTCGGCCCGCGAGGTGACGTCACGGCGGCGCGGGAAAGCGCGCTCGCTCGAAGGTCGCGCTCGCGGGAGGAGAAAACAGGGTCAAGCGGATCCCCCACACCTTTCAGCTGGGAAAACGACCACGAAAGAGCATTCGGCGAGCTGCGAAAACGCCTGAAAAGCCCGCCCGTGCTCGCTCATTTCGACGAAAACGCCGAAACGGAAATGCACACGGACGCCAGTGATATAGGCTTGGGTGCCGTCCTTGTCCAAAAGCAAAGCGGTTGCGAAAAGGTAATCGCCTATGCCAGCCGTGGTCTGTGGAAAGAGGAGAAAAACTACTCTGCCTCTGAGCAAGAGTGTCTGGCTATTATATGGGCGATTTCAAAATTTCGCCCATACGTGTATTAAATGCAAAGCATTTCTTTAACTCACGATGTCACCCGGCGTTGTCGGCGTGCCTGGGCGTCCGCAACAGCCGTTCCAGTTGCGCCCTCTCCCCCACTCCTCCTCTCCCGCATCACGCTACCCTCCTCGCTCTCAACAACAGGTCCGCACCCCTCCCCCTACACTATATAAAAAAATAATACTTACCGGCGCCTGGTTTCGATCCCACGACCCTGCGGGCGGAACGCAAGGTACATGGTGCTCCACCCACTGCGCCACAAAGCCGACACAGAATGGAAGGCTACGAACGCGCCTTATATCCTTGACTCATTCAAACTACGTCAAGAAGCTGCTGATACCACCAACTCCCCAAACACTAAACGTTAACGCAATACACCCACCCCCTATGCGACGCATTTACTCGAGTCCCCCTCGCGGGGAGATGGGCCCTTTGGAAGACCACTCAAGGTTGTGACAGACCACCACGCGCTGTGTTGGCTCGCCAATTTGAAGGACCCCTCTGGCCGTCTTGGGCGGTGGAGCTTGCGCCTGCAGGAGTTCGACGTTACAGTCGTCTACAAATCCGGCAGGAAACACTCCGACGCCGACTGCCTGTCCCGCGCCCCCGTCGACCCACCACCACAAGACTCTGATGAAGACAGCGCGTTCTTCGGAATCGTGACGGAGAGCGACCTAGCCGCCCAGCAGCGTGCCGACCCCGACTTACGCGTCATAATTGACTACCTCGATGCAACGTTGCCGTTCCTAGGACCTTCAAACGCAGCTTACCAGCATTCAGCCTGAGAAACTCCGTCCTCGTGAAGAATTTCAGCCCCGGAACAAGAGCGAATTACCTTCTTGTCATCCCCGCGGACCTTCGTGACGAAATTTTGGAAGCGTGCCACGACGACCCGTCTTCCGGGCATCTCGCACAAATGGAAAAATCAAGTCGAGGTACTACTGGCCCCGCCTTACCTCTGATGTCACCCACTACGTCCGGAGCTGCCGTGACTGCCAGCGACGAAAAACGCCGCCGATGAGACCCGCCGGACTTATACAGCCAATCGCCGTCCCATCGAGGCCCTTCCAACAGATTGGAATGGACCTTCTGGGCCCGTTCCCTACGTCACGATCCGAGAACAAGTGGATTGTCGTAGCGACAGACTACATGACGCGCTACGCAGAGACGGCCGCTATTCCGAGGGGGACTGCACAAGAAGTCGCGAAGTTCTTTATTAACCAAGTTGTGCTGCGACATGGAGCCCCTGAAGTCCTAATCACGGACCGTGGAACGGCCTTCACTGCGGAGCTGATGCAAGGAATCTTACGCTACAGCAACACGGATCACCGAAGAACGACGGCGAACCACCCCCAAACGAACGGACTTACGGAATGTCTGAACAAGACGATCGCGGATATGCTGCTATGTACGTCGACGTTGAACACAAGACTTGGGACGAAGTCCTCCCGTATGTCACGTTTGCGTACAACACAGCGACCCAGGAGACCACGCAGATGACACTGTTCGAGCTCGTCTACGGAAGACGGCCGACTACAATGCTTGACGCCATGCTGCCGCACGTAGAAGGCGACGACCTGAACGCCGACGTCAAAGGATACCTTCAGTGTGCGGAGGAAGCTAGCCCGCCAGCTCACTCGAGTTCGCGCAACGGACCAGCAGCTCGTGGATGCCGGGCGCTACAAACTCCGACGCCGAGACGCCGAGTACCACCCAGGGGATCGTGTGTGGGTTTGGACTCCCATCTGACGACGCGGACTGAGTGAGAAACTTCTGCGACGGTATTTCGGACCCTACAAGATTCTACGACGTGTTGGCCAACTTATCTACCAAGTGATCCCCGATGGTGACTCCGGCACATCACGACGACACGCGGCCCGAAGTCGTCCACGTGGTTCGCTTAAAACCTTTCTACGGACGATGACGAACTTTTATTTTTATTTGTTCAGACTGTCACTTTTGTTAGCATCGGGTCGACGCATGCGTGCACTCTTAGAGGGGGGGGGGGGTAATGCCGCGAACCATGCATTGTGTTTATTTATGTTTTGCTTTTGCCGCCCGGCTGCGCCGGTCTGTTATCTCTGTGCCAAGGGAGGCGCGTGTTCCATTCTTTCTGTCTGTGCCGCATGTGTTATCTTTTCTGATAGGGAGACCATTCCGATCTAACGTGAACAGCCCAGAATAATCGTCTTGGATCTACAATGTTCTAGATGCGAATCGACGGTTCGAGAACCACGCGCGCCGAAAGATAAAAAAGCCTGCAGAGCAGACGCCGGGGTATTCGAACTCCGACGCTCGCTTGAGTACTTCACTTTGCTGACTGCTGCTCCGCCGCCCGTGTATTGTCTGAGTTGTTAGGGGAGCACAAGTTCGCTCCAATAAACGTGTTTTCATTCAAGACAACTGCGTCGTCTCTGGCTTCGTGACAATATGGAGCAATGGGAGGCCGCTTTGCTCAGCCCCAACCCGGAAGAGCAACTATGGGTCGTCCGGATGTCGGAGGCTTCCACCAGAATCCAAGGACTTCTGGCTGACGACTGAGGAAGAGGAGAGGAAGAAGAGTAGAGACCGCATTATCCTTCGTCTCTTTCCTTTATAATCCGATCACGGGCACAATAGAAGTTAATACTACTACTACCTGGTCGGCCTTTATATTGCGAGTAACAGAACTTGTGGCTTTCCGAGAAATTTTATAATAAACTCGGCATAAATTTGTTAAATTCGAAGAAAATGTGGATCACTTGCTTTTTTGTTGTTGTTGTTTAAGGTCCTGACTTGTATGTTGTTTTAGTCAGGACTCCAGTCAGGACTCAAGGGTGTGCTCCAGGCATCTTGTAAACCTCGTTCAAATAAAAAACTGGCGCTTGCTGTGCCGTATCGACAAGTGCACTCGGCGGAAGTTCAATTTTGCAGGACGCACCATCAGCTGCGAATTGAAATCGGACGAAAAGGTAGCTGAGGCGCAGGGCGAAACCAAATAAAGGCAAGTGAAGTCGTAACAAACGTTTAACGCCAGCAATGGACGATTAAATGCTTTTCTCGAGCTTTGCCGAAATGAAAGCTGAGATCTCGCGTGCGTACAGCTAATAGGCCACGTTGTTTTGTTTACTTATTTTCAGACCAATGTCGTACACGTGTTTGCTCTTCTGGGAAAGGCATCTTGCGGTGACTTTGGATTCGTACACATTCCAGATTCCGTAAACATGCTTGCTTTCGAACAAGCGGCGTCCTTTCTCCTGTATTTATGGCCGACTTGAACCCGCAATGCAAGACCCGCGGCAAGCCGCGCTGGTTCTCCAGGACCTCGCAGTACATCATGACCTTCAACTGCTCCATCGATGGTGCCAGGACTGCTGGGAGTTCCTTGACACCCCTGCACTCCCACACTATGTGGTAGCAAGTGTTGGGCATCCAGCAGAATTCGCAGTTGTAACTGTAGAGACTGGGGTGAATCATATGCAGTTGAGTGGCGTGAGGGAAAGAGTTCGTTTGAAGTCTTCTTGGTTGAATTGCTTCGTCTTTGGTGAGTTCCGGATGAGGAGGTGGGTATTTGCTTCGAGATAATCTGCAGGGTTTCAAGATGCCCCTGCTGCTTCGTGGGATACTTGGGAACAGCGACTGGGAGGGTAGAGGTTGTTGGCCGGGGGGGGGGGGGGGAGAGGGATATCGAACTTTATTTGAAGCGGCCCATGTTAGGGCTGCCGAAAATGGGGTTCTGGTGGGCCGGGTATGAGCTCAGACGGGTACTACGCAAGGGTCAGGGCCCCGCACGTGGGCAGTGTGCCGGGAGAGGCGAGGCCAGAGGATAGGGCGAGGATCCGGTGGAGGAGCGCCCCCCCCCCTTTCCCATGTGTACGGAATATGGGGTGGTAAAAGGTGTGGATGAAGAAAGTGGGGTGACCGCCTGGCGCGAGGACAAGTCCAGTAAGTATGCTTGACGTCAGAATAGGCACCACACACCTGACATTGGGGCGTGCCAGTTTGGGTCATAATATAGTGAAGAATGAGGTCACACGGGAGGGAGAGAGTCTGCGCCTGCCGGATGTAAGTGCCTTCGCGGGGTGTAAGATCATAACTGGAAGAAGGCAGGTTGCGGCGGATGGCCCCGGCGCCGCCATGTTACCCATCAGAAACGTGTTCCCTCGTGTCCACGCGACATAGAAGTCCGGTTGATTCTCTTCTCTTTGGTCCCGCATCTTCGGGAGCATTTTGAGCGCAGCTTCGGAAATACGGCCTTTCTGGTAATTTTTGCAGGCCGCCTGCGAGTGTGGTATTGCGATAATTTGGTTTTCAGTTGTCGCAATAGTCGAAGTGGCGAGGGCATTCGCTGCCTCTTCAGCTGTGTCGGTGTCGTCCGTTCTCACTGTTGCCGACCATAGCTCTTTTTCCTTGCTGTCAGTCATGCATATCGCGTGTGCTCGGTTGCCCCTGCTTGGGTATTTTGCGGCGTCAACGTACCGTGTTCCGCTGTTGTTACCATAGGCTTTTTTGAGTGCCCTTACCCTTGCCTCTCTCCGTCACTCGTGGTATATGGGATGCATGTTGCGCGGTACGTTTGCCCCCATAATGCTTAGGAGAAGACAGCGCGGTTTACACACGGACACAGGGAAGAGTACTTGACACACACGAGCGCTGAAGTGGCGAAGTGGCGTTCCCTCAGGCACAGGGGCGTGCGCTTCCCGTCTTGGGTGCCTATGTTTGCTTCGCACCCGAGACGGCGCAAGGTAGCGTGACCAGTTTCCGGGAGCTAGCCTCAGTCGTTCGACTTGGCTGACTTTGCGCGCCTCCACAAGTGAAAAGAAAATTTTACTGGCACGTCATCTTAGCACCGAGATATGCAGCACGTGCGCAGAGAAAAAGCATGCACCAGCGCGGCGGCAGCTCCCACATACGCCAGAGATGGAGTTACAGCGACTTTTGGAGAGGGGAGACTGCAGCGCTCCGGCGACCTTTCGGTAGTCTATAGCAGGGAAAACTAGGCTCATGTGGATAATGCCATTGTCCACCCCTGTATCTACATGGGCCTGAAGGCCATCTAGTGGTTCGATAGGGAGGGGTGGGTTGGTTGGGTTAAGCAGCGGAGAGCTCGAGCCTTTCGTCCCTCTGCTGCAGGTGGTGCGCCACACAGGGGCAAGAGCAGCTGGTCCCCAGACCCACTGTTATGACTCACTGGCGCCATGTTTGCGCGGGTCAGTCGCCCGCCGGTCGACCACCCCACCGCTTGTCGACGGAAACGAAAGGAGGCCGACAAGACGCCGCGGCGGCCACTGATTGACAGCGGCTTTTGAGCGGCGTTGAGTGTTGTTGTCCAAAAGGGATTAAGGAGCCGCCGCTCGTCCCCCGGCCTAAGCAACTGAACGCGTGTGCGCGTGAAAGCCCAGACGGCGACGACCGGACAATGGGACCCAGTGGCGGCGGCAGCACAGCGAAGAAGGCAGTGGCAATGGTCAAGCCATTAACCCTTCCCGGAGTGATTCCACGAACCTTGTTAATCTGTGCTGTTAGGCTCCCTGGGAACACAGCGCGCGGCAGACACCAAAAGAATACGCGGCGCCCGCGCGTCTTCCGTTCTTCCTTTCTGCTACAGGCTCCTGACGAGTGGCAAGGGTGTGTGTGTGTGCGTGTGCTGTGCATCTGCCGACATACCTGAAAGGCGTGTCCCTACCCGAGGGCGGTGCTTCACAGCGAGGAACGTACACATCACCATTGGTCCGCATTGTTTTGTATGGGGATCCCTAACCTAGGGAACTAGGGATCGGGGGTCAACAAAAAGGGCATGCTGCGGCCCGCCAAGATCTGTCTTCTGTCTTCATCTCGACAACTGACTGTAAAAATGTAAATAAACCCGTTGAGTTTGCTCTAAGCTCTCCCCTAGTCCTGGCTAGACGAAGCGACGGCGACCGGCCCCGCTACCAGCAGACTGCGGTCGCTACAACTCGCTACTAGACGCAACAACTGGATGGCAAGCGGTTGGATCTGAGCCTGGACGTCGGAGAATGAACAACACGCCGAGATCATGGAGACTGACAGCTGTGAACTGGTGAGTGCTGGCTTTGGTTTTTTGGTTGCCAGGCTGATAAGATAGAAGTGCAATCTTTTCGCTGGTAGAGGCTACCACAGAAGCAGTTTTTCCGGAACTTCTGGGTAGAGAGTGAGCCGCACCACACTAGTTCTCTGTCATGGATTGGAAGCGTTTGTTGAAGAATCAGCTGCTGATTCTGGGGGAGGAGCTAGGAGCAGAAGTAGATTCGGGGATGAAGAAAGACGCAATTGTTCACG